>NC_046665.1:110450669-110455692 GCF_010883055.1 Belonocnema kinseyi | reverse complement strand
ATTTAGACCAAACCATTGGCTTCTTGCAGTCTTAGTTATAGTCTTATTTTTAGATTTTAAAATATGTTGATTTAACATTTGTTTCAAACTTATCTTTTGTTTCATTCTTCTGATATGCTAGATTCGTAAGTATAAACAATTTATTTGTGTGACATACGGCTCAATTCCTTTTGACCGAAGTTTATCAATAAGATCATGGTAATATTGAATACCCTCTTTACTAGTCTCATTGGAGAAACCAGTGGGAAAAATACGTGACCAGCTTATTGAAAACCGGTAGAAGTCGAACTGGAATTTCAAAATTTATACGATATTTTAAGGTCATATAGTATACCTATAATAGTTAAAGGATGGAACGATGATTTATTCGGCACTACCTCTTCTTGAAAAAAATTATAATCTCATATAATGCCATGAAATCCTATCTAATATTGCGTAATCGCCTGTTTTTTTTTTGTGTTCAACGTTTTAATAATACGTAATTTAAGGTTCTGTCGTTTATTAGGAAATGACCGATTTTATTCTCCTAGTCAAAACCAAAATAGTTTTAATCTTCAGCTGTGGAAAAAGTTTCTCTCTAACTCTACTGGGATTCAAACCGAAGCCTTCAAATTGTCGATATGGTTTTCCTATCCACTTACCTACGAGGGAGAACAAGATTTATTATTTCATTTAAAACCTCTTACTAGCATATGACGTCATTCCAAGTATTTTACAAATTAAAAATTTCAATCATATTGAGAAACTAAGTTTTGAGTTTTTGTTGTCGACTGGGGCAGTGAAATATTTTTTGTCGATGGATTGACAGTTTTTCATCTACTCTTCTAAATCAAAATGGTTTTAGTCTTTAACTGTAAAAAATTCCTCTAAACGTCAGTGGCTGATCAATGATAAGGAAGCCCAAACAGAAAGAAGCCTGCGTTGGTTTGAATTGAGTATTTTAGTATGACGTCATTGGAATGCAGATAAGTTTTTGAGAAAATATTCTAAGCCTAAAAGTAACTAAAATTTGACATTAGAACACCCGATTCTGATAAGGTTGACCTGATATACTAACCTGAAATTTTAGTTAAATTATTTTCTTTAGTGGCTCAGAAATGTCATTAATCGACAACAGAATGGAACATGACTGAGAAAATACATTCTACACTTTAGAAATATTATCATTCAAACCTTTATAACTTACCTGTGCGTTTAGAAGATTTTCTCCAAAAAGTCCAAAAAGTCATCTGCTGAAACTGCCAGCTATTCTGACATGATACACTTAAGAATTCAGACCTTCATAACTTACTTAATTTTGTATCTAGAATATTTTCTTTAATAAACTTGTCTACACTTCTATGTCAAGCACTATGCTAACCTTCATGACATTTGCACCAATTCTTCCATGTCCGCGACGTCACCAAGTGGGAGGACATGTACTTCTTTCGTTCAAAAACGTCCAGAGCCTTCAATTTAGGTACGATTTTTTATTTTTTTTAAATTAAAGTTCATTAAATTCTGAAGAGCTTGAAGCTTTGAATTTTTGTCTTCTCTATTTATTTATTAATGATTTTTCCACTTAAATTATGGAAAAACTAAAATTTTGTACATACCAATTTTTGACGCTCAAATAACTGATAAAGGAAACTTTATAATGTCTTGAATGAATGTTATTCCGTTTATTTGAGATATTCTTGCTTATAAGCTGTTGTGATACGGTGAAAAAATGAAGAGAATCTTTTTTAGCTCTGGCATAATTGAAATTAAGAAAACATAATCAGTTGCGAAAAAACAGGTGTACGAAAACTTTTGACCGGCAGTGTACACTTTAAGTACAGGATATGCCGTTAAATTTTATATAAAGCCGCTCAAAATATGCTGTATAAAAAATAATTTTATCATCTATTCATTTATCAACTTACCTTGATTATCAGATACTCCAAATAAATTTCCAATTGCAAATTGATTATTATTAGAAATTATTTACGAAATTGTACACAAATTTGAGCAAAATCAAATTTATTTATGGTGGCTATCGAATGCGAGAATATGTTTTCTTTGCAATTTCACTCGAAGTTTAGTGCCTGCTACTTCGGCAGCCAAGCCACAAATGCACGCGGACTCAACGACAATAGACGCTATAGAGGTACCGCATATTTGTCGTAGTGGGGGTCTACTTCGGAAAAGTGAAAGATGAAAATGCCAGCAACTTGAAAATTTTGTTAGTGCAGATTCACACCAGTGTACGCCGACAGGGTTAAGGAATATCTATTCTTTTCGCCTAGGTTCCCGTCTATGAAGTTCTCGAGCATTGACATACATTGGTTCTCTATCCCATTTGACTGGGGTGACCTCGTCATAGTTAATATATACAGAAATCCTAGAGCTCCAAATAACAGCATTAACTGGGAAATTTTCTTCGATTCTTTCTTGGGCCATTTTCCTTCTATTATTATAGGAGGGGATTTTAACTGTCACCACCAGCCCAAGGGATTTTATCATTCCTCCCCTGTGGAAATAAACTCTTTAAAGCTTTGGAAGTTTCTACATTTAATATTCTAAACGATGGTTCCACTACACGTTTTAACAGAATTAATTAAGTTAAATCGGCAATAGATCTTGCTATAGTTTCTAGTAACCTACCTCCGCTGAGCTCCTGAAAAGCTGAACGGGACAAAATAAGCAATGATCACTTTCTTATCTCGATTACCTTTGAGATTTCTATTTCATACTTTGAATTCTTTTCGCTTAAGTACAACCTTTAAAAAGTATGTCGGAGTTTCTTTCATGAAGCCTTTAAATAAGAAAAACTTAATAATGAACAACCTGATGGTACCCCCTTTCGGGCTCTTCAAGTCTACTTGAATCTTTTTGAACTAAGAGATAATGCCCTTTATAAGGCTGGACCTACAATTGAAATTAAGCCTGAGCGAGATTGTCCTAATCCCCCTCCATGGTGGAACAGGAAGTGTACAAAATTTGAGGGTCTAAAGAGGGGTGCACTTGGTAGATACCGGCACAATTGTATTTAGAGATTTTAGATCTTATTGTGCATCATTATCTTCAACTTCTATGACTTCTAATGGTTGCAAAATTATTTTGGGTTTCAGGCTTAGACTTGTTACCCCTCCTTTACCAACTAACTCTTTAGCTAACATACAAAGCACATAAAAGATGGAACAGTTCATTCACACATTTTTATGAGGTTTGCGCTCCTAGAAAAGATATTCCTTATGTTCCACCTCTCCCTGATACTCCACCTCCTGCTGTAGGGACCTCAGCTTCTCATCCTCTTTACATGCCTCTTAAACTTCAGGAATTAAAAAAAGCTGTTATAAACTCGAAAACTAAAGCCTCCAAGGGATTAGATCAAATTAATTATAAAATCATTCAAAACCTCCCAGAAAATATATTCAATCAACTCCTAATAATTTATAATTGAATTTTAAATGAATCGTCCGTTTAATCTGGTGATTAGAAAACTAGATGCTTATACACTAGTCGTAATTTTGATTCAGGAAAAATCGATCCTGTGCTGATGGTTTGGTTAATTTATTCAAAGAAATCCATACCTACCTCGCTGAATGTTTTAATACGGCTGCTCTAGTCCTTGATGTACGAGGTGTGTTCAAAAAGTAAGGTGACTTCAATTTTCGCGGGTTACGTACATTCAAGTTTTAAATTTTTTGTTTTGTTGTGTTGGTACACTCGTCACGATCATATGTTCACAGTTTCGACTATATAGCTCGTTTTGTTTTTCTGGCAGAGGCGTACGGTGAGTCTACTCTAAGTAAGAAAAATGTGTATAAGTGGTACAATTGTTCCAAGAAGGCCGAGAAGATGTCGAAGACGAACCTCGCCCTGGACGTCCCAGCACGTCAAAAACAGATGAAAACGTTCAAGCAGTGGAAGAAATGGTATTGAAAAATCGCCGAATTACCATCAGAGAAGTTGCTGGAGATGTTGGCATATCGGTTGGCTCATGCCAACGCAAAAAACGTCCGGAACTTTGGAAAAACAATTCGTGGCTTTTGCATCATGATAATGCACCTGCTCATTCATCGTTGCTTGTGAAAGATTTTATGACCAAAAACAGCACCACAGTCATGCCTCAGCCTCCATATTCACCGGATTTGGCCCCCAGGGACTTTTTTCTTTTCCCAAAACTGAAGAGGCCCATGAAAGGACATCGATTTTCAACGATTGAGGAGATAAAAACTGCTTCGCTGAAAGAACTCAAAGCTATAGCACAAAACGATTATCAGAAGTACTTCGATGATTGGAAAAAGCGTTGGCAAAAGTGTATTATATCTGAGGGGGATTACTTTAAAGGGAACAACATAAATAACATATACAACAGGATGTTTCCGAGAATTTTAATTAATTTCATGCGAGAGATTCGTTTTCATTGAAAGATATGCAGGTTCTTTAGAAGTCTTACTGCAGAAAGAAACATCTTCTTTGAAGTAAACTGTTTAAATCAAGTCCCTTATAAATTCAAGAGAGGTCTCCCTCAGATATGCTACTCCAGCTCGTCTTTCTCAGATATGCTACTCCAGCTCATCGATACTCGAACCACACTAGCGCCGTCCTCGAGAATATCTTTCATTTTGATGCATTATTGTACATCATTATCGCCAATTTACTATTTCAAATTGAAAATCGTCAAAATTGAATGATTTTTACTTGTAAGTCTTTAAAAATGAACTATTCAACAAAAATCGTTCTAAATTATATACCTTCAAAATATACTAGGTAGTCTGATAAGTACCTGAAAATTCTAAGAGATGGCATTAGTATTCACTAATGTGAACCATTTTCGTCGAGCTTGATCCTTCAAATAACGCCTGTTAAAACTTCAGCCATTTATGTTTACGCATTTACAAGTTACAGCACTGAGAAGCGACTAACCTCCTAGTTTTTTTTAATATGGAAAAAGCTGAGTTTCGAGTTTTGATCAAACACTACTATCTTCGCAAGAAAACGATATCCGAGACCAAGGCCAAGCTTGATAAGTATTACCCGGACTCTGCACCGTCGA
>NC_046665.1:110439159-110450569 GCF_010883055.1 Belonocnema kinseyi | reverse complement strand
CAAAAACGAATTCGTGTGACAACTTCCCAGCAGAATTTGGCATTATTTTTGCGTAAGCCGACCGAGTTTTTGCGCCGATTCATAACCATGGATGAAACCTGGTTCCACTACTACACTCCTGAGTCAACGCAACAGGCAAAACAATGGGTTCCACCGGGCCAAAATGCTCCGAAGCGTCCAAAAATGCAACAATGGGTCGGAAAGGTTATGGCCTCCGTATTTTGGGTTGCACATGGCATAATATTCGTGGACTATCTTGAAAAAGGTAAAACCATAACCGGAGCATACTATTCATCATTATTGGACCGATTGAAAATCGAAATCGCCGAAAAACGACCGCATTTGAAGAAGAAAAAACCGCTTTATCATCACGACAATGCGCCTGTTCATTCATGCTTAGTTGCACAAGCAAAATTGCATGAAATCGGCTTCGAATTGGTTCCTCATCCACCGTATTCACCAGACCTGCCCCCCAGCGACTATTACTTGTTCCCTAACCTGAAGAGATCGCTCACCGGTAAGCGTTTTTACTCAAATGAGGAGCTCATAGCTGAAACTGAAGCGTATTTTGGAGACCTTCCGATCGAGTACTTTTCAGACGGTATCAAAAAGTTAGAAAATCGTTAGACTCGCTGTATCGACCTAAAGGGAGAGTATGTTGAAAAATCAAACCGACTTTGGCCAAAAAAACGTCTCAATGTTTCATTTTTCAGGGACTTATCAGACTGCCTAGTACCATATGTCTTGAAATCTGAATAACTTGTGAAAAATAGATATATTTCTAAAAGTTTATTGAATACAATTTCGCTGCAGTTTACATGTTTACGACAGGAAGGAAATAAACACATTCAATTTCAGTTTATTTATTTTATTACCCGTGTAGAAATTTCCCCGGGTGGCCCTAACACAACAAGGTTTCTGGTCGAATCCCGGCCGGGCTACCCCGGGCTGGATGTCATGGACAGGAACCGGGCGGGAGCCGTTTGGGCTACAATATTCTGGAATCAAGTAGTCCGGGGCCGGCCGGTTACTGGCCGGGCCAACCCTGGTTATATCCCATGGTCGGGAGCCGGCTAGGCACTGGTCAGGTTAAGGTTTTTGTAGAAATTACAAATTTTTTAAGAGCCGTGATATTATCGAAGACGTGGTTATGGATGAAAGATGAATTATTATTTGAAAATTATAATATAAAGATTTATTAGATCAGTTAAACAAAAATGAGCTTTTTTAAATTTAAAAAAAACACTAAATTTTTTCAAATAATTTAACATTTTAAATTAAGCTGTAATCGATTCTTCTATGTGCAACAACAGAAATGATACAATTTTTGTAAACTTCTCTATATTCAGACAATGTTTAGCGTGTCCATATTCAAATTTACCGCCAAATATAGCGCCTGCTGTATCTGTCGTCTGCATAGACACTCAGTAATTTTCAGTTTTACACCTGGAACGAGGATGCTGCTTGCGCTCATGTCGCGTCGTCTCTTTGAAGTTCGCAAATAAAATCGAGACTCGTGGTTAAAATCAACCTTATTTCAGTAATTAGTTTCAAACCCCCACTTAGTGCGCGAATAATTATTATTTTAAATTAAAGTATAGTCTTGTGCAAACAGTTTTTACTTTGTTCTTTCCTAACCTCAAATCACAACGTGGCTTCCAAATTGCTATAAGATTCTATCATCAGGGAATAAAATTTGACTAGAAGTTTCTTGCCAGAATTGGTTCATTTCATTTGACTTTTAAAGTTCATCGTAATCGTTACGATGAGCCTTAAAAGACAAAATAAGTTACCAATTTCTCGCCTGAAGCAACATTTCTTAATCGCTTCTTGGCCGGATTAACCGATCGGGTCCCGGCCGGTATTAAAGCTGGGATTCGACCAGTTTACCGTGACGATTTTAACCGGATCCCGGCCGGATTCCCCGACCAGCGCCCGGCTTAAGGAAGGGCTATCCGGCTAGGACCCGACCGGATCCCTGATTGGATGTTTCTTAACTCCTTAGTTTCCATTTGGCTTTGGAGATGACAGTGGTAGCGGAAGTGGATATGAAGATGCTGGATGCGGGCTTGGCAGCTTTTTGTATTTTTTATATACATAGTGGCCTCTTAGGTCAACGTTTGGTTTTACGGCCCCGTGGTACTTTGTGAAGTGGTGGTGCTTTTCCGGAGGCAGTGGAAGTTTACTTCCGAATTGTTCTTTACCTGAAGGAGGCCAATAATAATTCCTTGGTGGTAAATAATAACGATCTTGTCCGCCATATTTAGCTGGAGCTGGTGACATAATTGAAGGTGGTATATATTCTGGTTTCCAGTTTTTATGGGGATCATTCAGCGCATGTACACCTAATTATGGAAGAAGAAAACATAAATAAACTGAACTTCAATCTTTATAAATTAGCAGAAAAAACTAGGGCTAAGGGTGGCGTCCAATGGCAGTGTCAATCTTTGTGCGAAACGTCAAATCAGTAGATATTTAAGCCAATGATATTACCTTAGTAATGCATAGCAACAATGTCATTGGCTGAAACATCAAGTGACTTGAATTTTTGCGTCCAAGATTTCTGTGCTGCAATTTCAATGACATGAATATGACTTACAGTGGCTGTTTTCAACTTGATCTGAAAATTTTAAAACAATGTTATTATGTATCTATCTAGAAATAAAGATTACGAATTAAACATTTTTTTAAATAAAATGTAGTTTTTTGATTATTTCGGTCAAATAACTTTTTAAAACAAACATTTTCCAATTTTTCAGCATTAAAATTTTTAAAAAAATGTTCCAATGAGTTTAAGAGACAGTTAAAAGCTCTGACGATATTAAAAAATAATATAACTTAAATAGATTTCCAAAAATTCTAATTAAAATTTATCTTTTACAGATTTGAACACTTTTTAATCATTTTGAAAGGTGTAATAAAACTTTTCTTATTATTGCTCGAAAAATTAAGATAAATTTTTAGTTTAAAACAATTAATTTAAAAGGAATGTTTATAAATTTAAATTTAATTTTAATCAAAAAACATCAATTTTCTAGAACAAATGGAATAGATGAATTTTCAGTTAGAAAAATTATTTTTTAAATAAAAGCAATGAATTCTCAAACAAAAGGAACAACAATGAACTTTTATGTTAAAAAAATTATTTTTAAACAAGTAGTTCCACTTTTAACTAATTGTAAGTCTTTAAATTTTAAACTGAAAAAGATGAATTTGCCACCAAAGGAATTAATTTTATACTAAAAAAAGATGAATTTAAAAAAATATAGTACAGTTTTTAACGATAAAAATGAATTTTTATCTAAATCAATTAATAATCTTTAAATAAAATTTTTTTTCTGAATGTATTTTCAACAAAAAATATGTATTCTTCACTAAAAAGATACATTCACAACCAAAATTTTTAATTTTTTAAATAACTTTCAAAGGTTTCAATAAAATAAAAAACTTTTCTTAATATTCGTGAGAAAATGGAAAACATTTTTCAACTTTGATATACTAATTTAGAAAGAATTTTTCTATTCCAAAAATTATCTTTAAAAAATTGCCTAGAATTTAAAAATTTCAAAAGATTTAAAAGAAAATAGATTTTGCAGCAAAAAATACTATTTTCTGCCCAAAAGTATGAAATTTCTACTAAAATAACTGAATTATCAACCAAAAAATTATAGTTTTCTGCAAAAAGATAGAGTTTCAATCAAAAAGGTTAATTTTTTGCTAAATAAATCGAATTTTCAGCAAAATACTACCATTTTTTTAAAACGATAATGATTCAATCAAATATAATTTTAACTAAAAAAGATAATTTTTCTTTACAAATGGAATAGGTTTCTACCAAAAGCAACAACATTTCCAAGCAACATTTTTTACTCTTTTTAATATTCTTTAACGGTTTCAAGAAAAAAAAAATTTTTTCTAATATTCCTCGAAAAATTGCAAACAATTTTGAAACTTGAAATAATAATTTAAACAGAATACTAAAAAGATTTCCAAAACTGTGTGAAAAGAACGTGAAATATTTTACGAAAAGTTTAAACATTTTGCAGAATTAAAAAATATATATATAAATATTTCACTATTTTTATTATATGTATTTAGAAGTTTAAAAAAATTTGATTAGAAAAATGTATGAAGTTTCTACTAAAATAATTGAATTTTCAACTAAAAAAATTGTTTTCTTCAAAAATATAAGCTTTCAATAAAAAAATTAGTATTTTGCATATAAAAAACTATGAATTTTCCGTAAGAAATAGAATAATTGATTTTTCAGTTCAAAACACTTAATTTTCAATAAAAAATGAATCTTCAACAAAAGATATTAGAATTTTCGAACTAAAATATGATTTTTTTAGCAAAGTAATTAAATTTTTAACCAAAAAGGGCAACTGTTTAATCAAATAGTTTCATTTTCAACAAAAGAAATGAGTTTTTAACTAGATCAATTAACAATTCAACTAAAGAAATTAATTTTTTACTGCAGTAATGAGTTTCTAAATAAGAACTAAAAAGATAAAATTTCAAGCAAGGAGATTAATTTTGGAGGGAAAATACCAATTATCCATAAATTTTCAACCAAAAAGGAAATTATTATATCCCTTCGAAATCAGTCCAAGGTTATTTGAAGGCAACCCCTGAAACTTGACTGAAAGCGAGAGTTTCTTGCAGTTTCATTTTAAACCGGAGAAATAACTTTTTAGCTCGGAAATAATTATTCTTCAATTGCATAAATGAAACAATGAAAAAGTAAACTTTTATGGTTTGAAATTTTCAGAAAAGAAACTTACGTAATTTTTGAATGACACTATATTTTAGAATAACTACAAATATTAAAAAAAAAATAATTCTAGGAAAATTGAAAAAATGCTTCTATTTGAATTGATGAAGATGATATTCTGAGATCAACAGAGAAAACTTCTTTTATGCTATTGTATTTACCAAACAAGACCACAGAGACAAAAAACAGAGCAACAAGGTAGAAGTTCATTTTTTCAAATTAGAATCACAGACTCTTTTTCCATCGCAGAGGAACTGATACATTTTGTGAAGAAACCTAGTCGATATATACACCAGATCGTAGTCTCATTAGTCAGCAAAAAATGTTTTAAAAACAATTCAAAAATCGAGTGAAAGAAGCCTATTTGTTGTATGTACATTCAGATACATCTCTGCTACACGCGTTTGGAGGTTTATTACAGCATGTTTTTCTGAGCATTTTTCCTGGAGATGAGACAGCCAAATAGTTCAAAAATTTCCTCATCACGAAATTTTGAGATATTTATTTTGTAAGGTTGAAAATAAAAATTTATACGAAGGTTTAAATCTTTTTTTTTTTAATGTCAAGCAAAATATAGATTTTTGAGAATTTCGAACCTTTATGAAATTAGACTTAAAAATGAAATGCGTCAATAATAAGACTTTACTATTTCAAAGGTACGTTTAATATTTTTTTATTTTATGATTTTTTTATTTGGCTGAAAATTAACCTTGATGTTTAGAATTCATATTTTTCCGTGAAAAATTCAAGATTTTGAATGCAATTTTTTTTTTAACAGAAGTTTAAAAATTCATCTGCTTTGGTAGAAATTTCATTTTTTTACATGTCCTCAAAAATGACCAAAAACACGTATTTTGGGGACCTTTGACCCCGTTTTTGGTCAAGCGTCAAAATCCATTTCGGCCAGCACAATTAATCTTTCATGCTAAAAAATTGATTCTTCTTGGATTAAAATTTGTCTGCTTTGTTGAAAATTAATCTTCATGATTAAAAATTAATCTTTTTTGTAGAAAATTCATTTCTTTGGTTGAAAATTCAACTATTCTGTTGTCAATTTAACTGTTTAGTTTAAAATTTACTTATGTTCTAAAACGTTCATCTTTTGTAGTCGAAATTAATTTTCTTGGTTAAAAATTTAAGTATCATGATGAGAATTTGTCTTTTTTCTTGTTTACTCAAAATTTAACTACTCCGTTGTTAGTCGGAAATTCATATTCTTTATTTTTAAATTCAACATCTGGTTATATATTTATGTATTTTTTTTCATTTATCATTTGTTGATATAAAATTAATCTTCTTGGTTAAAAACTAATGTTTAGTAGAGAAGTCATTTCTTTGCTTGAAAATTTAACTAAGTTGCTGTAAATTCAACTGTTTGGCTTAAAATTGATTTATTTCTTTGAAAATACGTCTCTTGTGGTAGAAATTAATCTTCTTTGTAAAAAATGTATCTTTTTAGTTTAAAAATCCATTTCTTTGGGATTAAATTTAAGTATTTATTTGAAAATTCAACTTTTTATTTAAAAATGTATGTACCTTTTTTGAAAATTAATCTTTCAGCATAGAAAGTTAATCATGTTCGTTCAAAATTAATCTTTCGTAGAGAATTCATTTCTTTGCTTGAAAATTTAACTATTATGTTTTAAATTCAACATTTTTGGTTTAAAATTTATTTATTAATTTGAAAATTAGCCTCTTTTAGTAGAAATTAATCTTCTTGGTAAAAATTAATTTCTTTGTTTAAAAATTAATTTCTTGTTAACTCAAAATTTAACTAGTACCTTTTTGGGTGAACATTTATCTTCTTTCGTTAAAAATTCAACTATTTGGTCAAAAATATGTGCAGTTTTTTGGAAATTATTCTTCCACATAAGGAAAATTAATCTTCTTGCTTAGAAACTAGTCTATTTTGTAGATAACTTATTTCTTTGATTGGAAATTTAATTATTTTGTTTTAAATTCAACTGTTTGGTTTTGAATCTATTTATGTTTTTGAAAATTTATCTCCTCTGGTATAAATTAATCTTTTTCCTAAAAATTTCTTTCTTTGTTAAAAAATTCACTTCTTTAGTCCTAATTTTAACTATTCTGTTGAGAATTTGTTTTTTTCTTGGTTGATCTTCTTGGTTAAAAATTAATCTTTTGTCAATAATTCATTTCTTTGCTTGAATGCGTTTGAAAATTCGTCTCTTGTAGTATAAATTAATCTTCTTGGTAAAGAATTCATTTTTTCTTAATTTAAAATTTAACTGCTCTATTTTCAGTTAACAATTTATCTGCTTTCGTTGAAAATTCAAATATTTGGTTCAAAATTTATGCAGTTCTTCGGAAATAATTCTCTCGTATATTAAATAAATTAATCTTCTCCCTTAAAACTTAATCTTTTTGTATCTGAAAAATTAATGAATCTTTTTTTTCCTGAAGATTCGACTTCTTTTATTCAAATTTTCTTAGTTAAAAAATGTATCCCTATGGTTGAAAATTGATTTCTTTGGTTAAAAATTAGTTTCCTTTGTTGTTAGAAATTAAATATTTTAACAAAAAATTTAAATATTTCACTTTTGGTTGAAAATTGATCTTTATCGCTAAAAACACAACTGTTTATTTGATAATTTACGTATTTTGTTTAAAATTGGTCTTTTTTGGAAAATAATGCCTCTTCTTAGTTGATAATTTAACTTTTTGGTTAAAATTGTTTTTTTATTTAAAAAATGAACAATTTAATTGAAAACAATTTCGATATTCATTAAAAAAAATTATGAAATCATTTAATATTTCTGAGCAAGAATAAAATTTTGTTGATTGTTACACTTTTTTCGCAAGATGAAACTTTTTTAATTTACATCGTTACCCAAAAATGATTTTTAAACAAATTTGGCATATTTGTGGCATCAGGAGAAAAGTGGTTAAAAAGATAAAAATTTCATAAAGAAACTGCAACGATTCAGCATCGCTATAGAAGATGATAGTTATAAACAATTATAATATGCTTAAATAATTATTTTTGCTGTATTTATTAATTATTAACTCACTTCAATTGGAAAAAAGGAAAATGGATGAAAATTTCAGAAAGAGCAGCAACTTTCTAGCATCATTCAAAAATAATGTTATTTAAAATTAAAATAAGTTCTTTAAACAATTATGCTCGAAATTTGTTATTAATTATTACCTAACACCAACTAAAAATCGAAAATAAAGTGCAAATTTTTTTAAAAACGATTACTTTCTGGTATTATTTAAAGAAATTATTAGTATAAATAATAATAAATAGTTTAAACAAATATTTCTTTAAATTTGCATTGATTATTGCCTCGATGTAGCTCGACTTTCTAACTGTATTCTAAATGAAAATTGCTAAAGACAATAATAAATTGTTTAAAAAATGTATATAAAATTTTTAGTATCAGTAGAAACGAGTATTTTATGTATCAGAAATAATTTTTATCAGAAAAAAAATTGCAAAAAATATCATCATTTGCGCAAACAAAATCGCAAAAACCAATTTGATTGGAACCCTATAAAACAGACCCAATATAGACGATTCTGTATAAAATTTACAAAAATGTCTGTTAATTAAAAATTCCAAAAATTGTCCCCCTTTATGGGTTGAGAAGACCCTAAAAAATTTTTTTAAATATAAAATACCACAAATTATAAAATGATTTTTCACATCAACCCCTCATCGAGAAAGAAAGTACGTGATTTTACCTTTGCAAGCTACATTTTATAGAAAAAATACAATGAAAAATGATTTTATAATTAATCTTATTTTGTATTTTTATTTTTTTCAGGTTTTATCAACTCCTAAATAGGGTTCGTATTCTATTTTTCATGTTTTCCATTTTAATCAGCTTTTTTTAATTATTATATACAGCCCTTAGAACATTTTTTTCAAGCCATTAGTTTTTTTCTCTGTTAAATTATGAAATATCTCGACTAATCGAATTAGTAATTTTCCACTAATCTTTGGTGGTTCACTTTTCGTATATCAAGCCTGTAACATTTTTTATTTTCTTTTAATTAAAAAATTGTTTGCTTGATACTATTTCTTTTATTAAAAAAAATATTTTGATTCAAATAAACTAGTAAACAAAATTTATAACTAGCATCATAAGCATATAAAATAGATATCTGGAATAAGCATTGTTTTAATTTTTATTTACTTATTATTGTTTAAAGTTATATGAACATAATTTTCCTAAGATCCTTAAGGAAATTCATTTTAAAAAAATTCTTTTGAACAAATTGGTTTAATTCTCCAGAAAGGAAATTTAATTGCTTAACCGAAAAGTTGGAAGATTATTAATAATTATAAAAATTAATCTTTGGAAATATGAAAAATAGGTCAATTTTAAAATGAACACCTTAACTAATTTTCGGATTGAAAATTCAATAGCTCGAATACAGTTTTTTTTATTAACCGAAATTTAAAATTAAAAATTTAAAATTAAAAATGTTTTTTTGTTGTTTAAATATTGTAGAAAATATTATATTTTTCGTTGTGAATTCACTTATTTGGGTGGAAAATTAAACTAATTTGTGAAAAGTTCCTTTTTTAGATTCATATTATTTTTTAATTGATAATTTAACTTTTCCATTTTATTTTTGGAAATATTTTCTTGTCTAATTCAAAATTCAAATATTGGATTAAAAATTCATCTTTTTGATGATATGTAAGTTTTTTTAATTTAACTGTTTTGTTGAAAATTTCTTTTTCTTCGGTTAAAAATTAACTTTTTTACTTAAAATTTAACTATTCCATCTTTACTTTCAAATTGATGTTATTTTTTTTGAGAATTTAACTATTTGGTTTAAAATCTATGCATTTTGTTAAAAACTCGAGTGTTGTAGTAGAAAGTTAATCTTTTTTGTTAAAAATTTATCTTTTTTCTTGGAAAGTAATTTGTTGAGTTGTAAATGTAACTATTTGCTGAAAATGTTTTTTAATATTAATTTTAATAACTCATAATTTAACTAATCTATTTTTAGTTGAAAATTTAACTATTTGGTTAAAAATTTATTTGTGCTTTCGAAAATATGTTTCTTGTGGCAGAAAACTAATCTTCATGATTAAAAAATAATCTTTTTAATAAAAAATGTAGCTTTTTGTGTAGACTTATTATTTCTTCAGTTAAAAGTTTTACTATTTTGTTGAGAATTCGTTTTTTATTGTTGTTAATGCAAAATTGAACTAATTTATTTTTAGTTGAAAATTAATATTCTAGGTAAAAATTAACCTTTTTTGTTTAAAATTGTATTTTTTTATTTGGATTTTGAAATTTGCTGTTAAAAATTCATTTTCTTTCTTAAGAATTAATTTTTTTAATCCAACACACAACTATGACTAGATCTTTTGAAAGCAAGAAAAAATCTTCCGATCAAATGAAAACTTCTCTCCATGAATAGTTTTAAAAAAATTGAAAATCATCCTTTGTTCTAATTTTCCCTTTAAACTGTTGCAAAATCTATACCTACCATTAATAACCTTGTTTATTGTTTATACTCTCTTGCTTCGGTTTCATAACAATTGTTTTCAATAAAAACCCTCAGTTAACAAAATTGATTTTTTTAAATATTTTTATTTTTATTATTATTATGTTATTATTTAAACTTTTGATAAACATTGCAATTTTTTATACATTTTTGAAAAAAGATAAAAATTTCATGTGTATCGTGAATCGAGTACGTTAAATAATTCTATTTATTCCTTTTATAAGCAATGACTTTTAATTATCATACTCTAAAGTATGTGACTCATGGAATCGTTTGACACTTAGAAAAATATTCGTTTTGAATTAAAAACATATTTTCAAGAACACACTTTTGTTGATCCAATGAAAAATAATTTCGAAATGCAGCAAAACATTTTGAATCAAAGAAAAGTGTTCTTTTTTCTTTTATAATTTTGATTCAGATAAAGTATCGGAAAAAAATTAAACAACTAACAACATCAATATGTAAAATAAAAATTTAGAGTAAGTTTTATTAAGTATAAATTTTCATTCACAAGTTGAATTTTGGCCGAAGTATTGAAATTTTTAATCAATAACAGTGCAATTCATAAAAAAATAAGAATTTGTAACAAAGCAGTTAAATCTTTAAGAAAAGCAAATTAATTTCTATCAAGAAGATAAATTTTCAAGCAAATAGTAATAGTTATAATTTTAACAAAGGAGATGAAGTTTGTAACTAAAATTATTGAATCTTCTACGCAAGAAAAAGAATTTTAAAGAAAGTAGTTCAGATCTTGACCAAATGAGTCAAATTTTCAATGAAAAACCATTTTAATTTTCAATAAAAAACAGTTCAATTTATCCGAAAAAAAAAAGAATTTTTAGCAAAATAATTAAATTCTCAACCAAGACAAATTAATTTTTAATCAAAAATATTAACTTTCGCCTATATAGTGATGGTAATAATTTCTACCTAAAGGATGAATTTTTTATCTAAAATTATAAACGAAATAAAAAAAAATTATAAAAAAGTAATTCGACTGTTGACCAAAGTCGTGAAATGATCAATTAAAGAATATTTCAATTTGATATGAAAAACAGTTATATTTATCTTGGAAAGAATTTCGACTATAAAAAAGGTTAGCGGTGTGACCTTCATTATTTTTGTGACTAGTCACAGGTA
>NC_046665.1:110437968-110439149 GCF_010883055.1 Belonocnema kinseyi | reverse complement strand
GAAAGGGGTAGGGGTTTGGCCGAAATTATTTCGGTGACCAGTCGCAGAAGGGCTTCCAGTCAGTTGCACTTACTAAATTTCGACAGCGTTTTTTTCGAAACTATCAATTCTAGTGGAAAATCGTATATAATAAAAAATGTATATTTGAATTCGATCTACAACTGTTGTTAAGAAACTTTTTTGAAACACTTGGTGTACTTTCTGAGATGATTGTAAAAAACCATGACTTTGCAGTTCAACTTTTTATGAAGCCAATGAACTGTAATGTCAGAGAGACATTATTGTCTCTGATTGCGTTTTTTTTTTGGAATTTATACGAACAGAACTTCTGATTTTTGTTCAATATAAAAACTATATTTTGAGAAGAACAAACGAATAAACGATTTTGACATAAAAATAAGTTTTATGCCTGGTTCCATCCAGTGAATGAGTTCTCTAAATACAGGGTTGGCTATTTAAAGTGAAAGCATTTGTTTCCGAAAAATAAACTTTGGGAAAACAATAATTTTGTTATTTATTTAGGTAATCATTTATTTTAGTTCAAGGAGATTTGTGCCAACTACTTTTTGGCCTTGACGGCCAAATGTGCTCTTTTTTCGGCGTTTTCCATCACGTAGGCTAATGTTTTGGCCGATATGGCGGAGATTCACGGTGCGGCCACTCCCATAGAAAAGTGGTGAACGGATTATAGTAATTGTTACGTCCCCTAGGTGGCGCTCGTTACCGCAATTAAGTGTTTAGAAACCCAAACCCTTCGATGAAACTCTTCTCTTCTTTCTGAAAACGGATAATTAGGCAACAAAATGAACCGACAACTATAGATTTTGTGATATTAGATTAACCAAATGAATTTATTCAGAATGCGAATTGTACAAATTTGCCAGAGAACCGGACGCGTCCGAGGGCAAGATTGCTTCTCGTCTGTGACTTCGGCGATAGAAGTTTCGGTACAGTCGTAGCGGTCCTTAGCTCCCCCCTCTTTCATGCTTTCTCTCTCTTCTAAATTACATTTTCTCTCTATCCCACTCTAAATATCCCTACTCTTATTATGACTAATAATTGGTCGCCGATTTCGATAGGCCTTCTCATGTGAAGAACGCACGTGCCCTAACACTTCGCCGGCTACGATAAAGCCAAGTCCGCTCATAATGTTTACATTATAGTTCGGAGAACCGACTGCC
>NC_046665.1:110430756-110437868 GCF_010883055.1 Belonocnema kinseyi | reverse complement strand
TTTCGCACAAATATTTTATAATTTCGAATCGAAACCGCGCATTCTATGGAAGCGACGGTGCTGTTCCTAGCGGATGGAATGCAAATTTATGCGATCGTTACAAACATCTGGATACTAGCGCCACGCAGTGGCAACTTCAGACAACAACGCTGCGATGCAAGGGAGAAAGAATTTTATGTTTAAACTTCGCGTGCAACATACTACTTGAGCTATTATGGATGCACTTGAAGCCACCTTCAGCAGAAGTTAATGAAATTTTTTTCCTTTTTAACGCTGCAAAAAAAAAGTACTGTGATTACTCCGTGAGTTTCAAATAGAAAATTTAACGTAGAATCCGAATTTCAACAGTTTAAAAGTTGATCTTGCTGTTTTTTTGAGTTTTTTAAAAAGGAACCCAATGGGGTCTTTACGGGTACTTTGTAGAGGCTCCATTCGGTTCCTTCGATCAGCCAGGGATGTAACTTTCTATGGAGAAAAAAGGATGTGCAATTTACATTTTTTGATTAAAATAAGTACAAGTTAATATTTTATAAAATAATGTAGGATATCTTAAAAAAGAATACAAAAAAAGGAAATTCTATAATAATATATCTAAACTAATTTTGTGTACCGTTTCACGAGATAAATTCTTTTAAATAGAGATTTGTATATATTTCAACAGCCTTAAAAACTAAATAAAAAAAATACTGTGTATTCGCCCCTAGTCGATACTTTTTTATATTTAATAATTCGTAGTCATACTGAGATCAGGATCAAGAATAAAAAGCGCAGCTCCCACTAAATGAAGCGACCCAGTAATAAGAACCTTAGCCTTCCTCTCATTGCCCAAAATCTCATCATTAATCAAATCAAAAGCCTCGCCAACATTTTCCACAATAACTCCCCCGTCTCCCCAAATCTCGAAATGCCTCCTGCATCTCTTTTTCTGTTCGTCAGTCCCCACTGAAAAATTTTCCTGGTCCACAACATTCTTCACTCCCGCAAGATTCGGCGAGAGAAAAACTCGATCAAACCTGAATCTCTTCAGAGGCGCTAACAGTTTTTCTGGATCGCGATCTCCGGTCGCATTAAAAATCAGAAACTTTTTCCCCTTTTCGTTTTTCGTCGACTCTCTGAACCAAGAGGCACAACTTTCGATGCTTTCCAGAGTATGGGCCCCATCGATAAAAAAATCGATACTATTTCCCTTCAAAATTTGAGTTCTTCCGGGCCACTTGCAATTGGAAATTGCGATTGCGGTTGTTTCCAAAGAAAAATTCGAGAGAGACTCGATTTTTGATTGCAAAATAGGTGTGGACTTCCGGAAGTGCGATTTATTTCCCTTGATTGAGATTTTGTTCCGCGTCGATTCGATCCAGGAAGAGGCGAGTTGAATTGCAAGAGATAGATTGTAATTCTGAATTTTCAGAGGGACTTTCAAATCGAGAGTTCCGTTCGGCCACTTGTAATTTTCCACACTCGGCACGATGCTCAGAGAGCAATTTTTTTCGACTGCTCTTTTTTCGAGAATATTCATAGCTTCGAGAGGTTGAGGAACTGTAAAGGCTGGAGCATTTTTTTTGAAAATTCCGGATTTTTGAAAGGCGATTTCCTCAATTGTGTTCCCCAGCATTGAAGTGTGATCAAGTCCGAGACTGGAAATTCCAGTGCAAATTGGATTCTTCACGATATTTGTGCAATCGCACTCGCCTCCGATCCCAACTTCCAAAATTGCGACGTCGACTTTCGCCTCAATGAAGACGTGAAACATCATTACTGTGAGGAATTTAAAATATTGGGGCATGTCATTTTCGTGTTCTTTTTTGGACTCGAGACTTTTGTAACATTTCCAGAAGAATTGGGTAAAAGTGGGTTCGTTTATAGGCTGTCCATTTATTCGGAATCTTTCTCGAACTGAAATGAGATGAGGGGAACTGTAAAATCCGGTGAGGAAACCGTGATGACGGAGAATTGATTCGATGAAGGCGCATGTTGAACCTTTTCCTTTTGTTCCGGCGACGTGGATTATTTTTAGGAGATCGAGTTGATCCAACGTTACACCACTTCTGTAAAAAAATGGTTTTTATTTAACTCGGAGGGAAAAGTTGATATTTTTCAAATTTTCGACTCAACAAATTTGGTGTGTAGAATAATAAGAGGACAAAAAAAACATTTATTTCACAGACGAAAGGAATGTCCACCTTTGCTCCTGAATATAGGGGCTATATTTTTCGCAAACCAAATTTGCGGGGCGAAAGTAAAATTATCGGGGCGAAAGTAAAATTTTCGGGACGAAAATGAAACTTGCGAGGCGAAAATAAAATTAGCGCGGCGAATGTAAAATTTGCGGGGCGAAAGTAAAATTAGCGGCGCGAAAATAAAGCTAGCGGTGCAAAAGTGAAATTTGGGGGGCGAAAGTAAAATTAGCGGTGCGAAAATAAAGATAGCGGGGCGAAAGTGAAATTTGCGCGGCGAAAGTAAAATTAGCGTGGAGAAATTAAAATTTGCTGGGAGAAAATAAAATTAGCGGGACAAAAGTAAAACTTTCGGGGCGAAAGTAATCTTTGCGGGCGAAAGTGAAATTTACGGGGCGAAAGTGAAATTTACGGGGCGAAAGTAAAATTAGTGCGGCGAAAGTAACATTTGTAGGGCAAAAATAAAATTAGCGGGACGAAAATAAAATTTGCCGGGGGAAAGTAAAATTAGCATGGCGAAATTGAAATTTGCAGGACGAAAGTAAAAATTAGTCGATCAGAATTCGAGGCGCGAACAAAGCTATAGAAGAATGCCCCGGACCCGCTTTTCAGGCCCAAAAAGTGGCCATGGTGGAGAGTGGAATAAAATACTATATGCAACACGAGACGAAAGTAGATTTGTCCCTTGGGCGATTACTGCCCTCTCGGGAAGATTTTTCTCGAAGATTTTTTCCCTTGTTACATAATGTACTACTCTTTAACTTGATCGATAACAGGCTTCACCAGGGGCAGATTTTCAACAAGATAAATTAATTTTTTACCAAATAATTGAATTCTCAACAAAATCGATGAAATTTCAACCAAGAAGATTAGTTTTCTATAAAAAAAAAGACGAATTGTCAACAGTATATACATAAATTTTCAATTAAATATTAGAATTCTTGACAAAAAAGATCAGTTTCTAATCGAAAATGAAAAAGTTAAGTTTTCGATTGAAAAAAATGAATTTTTAACCAAAGAGCTGAAGCTTAAATAGTAAAATGAATTTCTAAAAATGTAATTCAACTTTTAACCAAGAAGCTATATTTCCAATAAAAAAGAAAGATTTTTTAGCAGAACTGTTGAATTTTCAAACAAAAATGGAATAGTTAAATTTTCAGTTAAAAAATTAATTTTCAACCAAAAAAATGCATTTTTAACCAAAGACATGAATCTTTAAAAATAAAATAAAATTTCAAAAATGTAATTCAACTTTCAACAAAATAGCTGTATTTTAAATAAAAAATAAAAAGTTTTCTTAGCAAAAATGTTAACCTTTCAACAAAAGAATCGAATTTCGAACCAAACAATAAAATTCTAACCTAAGAGATAAATTTCTAACAAAAAAGGTCAATTTTCACAAAAAAGAATAGAATAGTTAAATTTTCAGTTAAAAAATTGAGTTTAAAAAAAACACAGAATTTTCAGCCAAAAAGATGAATCTTTAATTTAAAAAAATGAATTTGTAAGAGTTCAATTCAACTTTCAGCGAAACAGTTGAATTTTCATCAAAAGCGAATTTTAATATTAAATAAAAAACAGATCAATTCAACCAAAAAAGGAAAATTTTTAACAAAATAAGTTAAATCCTCAACCAAAATAGATTAATTTACAATCCAAAAATTGCAACTTCGAATAAAAAATAATGATTTCCGACAACAAATTTTAATTTTCATCTAAAAAGGATATTTTTTTAACAAAACTTTTTAATTTTCGACAAAATAATCAAATTTGAAATTAAACAATAAATCTTTTAGCCCAAAAGGATAGATCGACAACACAAATATAAATAGAGGACTTTTCAACTACGTACTAATATTAAATTTGTTTCAAAAGAGATAAGATGAATTTTCAACTAAATATTTGAATTTTTAACAAAAAAATATGAATTTTCAACCAAAAATGGAAACGCTCAATTTTCTTTAAAAATATTAAGCAAAAAAAGAGGGAATTTTCAACTAAAAAGATGAATCTTTAATAAAAAATGAATTTTTAAAAACGTAATTTAACTTTTAAGCAAATAGTTGTATTTCCAAACAAAAACAAATTTATTATTATTTATTGTCGAATTTTCGACAAAAGAATGAAATTTCGAACCAAATAATACAATTTTTAACCAAAAAGGTAAATTTTCGACCAAAAATAGAATGGCAAAATTTCAAGTAAAAAATTAAGTAAAAAAAAAACAATGAATTTTCAGCCAAAAAGTTGAATCTTTAATACAAAAAAAATTCATTTTTAAGAATGCAATTCAACTTTCAACTAAATAGTTGTATTTTCAAAACAAACAAAAATTTTTTTTGTAGAAAAATGTTGAATTTTCGACACGAGAATGAAATTTCGAACCAAATAATAAAATTTTTAACCAAAGAGGTCAATCTTCAACCAAAATTGATTAATTTAAAATCAAATAATTGTAATTTGAAAAAATAATAATTTCCCACAAAACAGTTTGATTTTTAACCAAAAAGGATATTTTCTTTAATAACACTGTTTAATTTTCGACAAAATAATACAATTTTTAACCAAATATTTCCATTTAAAAAAAATACCAACTTTCAACTAAAAATGAAATAGTTGAATTTTCTGTTAAATAAAATTGATTTTTAGAATACAAGTAATTTTCAACTAAAGAGATGAATCTTTAATAAAAAATGAATTTTTAGAAATGTGATTCAACTTTCAAACAAGTAGTTGAAGTTTAATTTTCAGCACAACAGTTGAATTTTTAAACCAAAAATATTAATTTTCAATCAAAAGGTTGCATTTTCTAAAAAAAAAAGTTTAATATTCGAGTTTAACAAAACAGTTGCATTATTAACCAACAAAAGATTACATTTTTACCTAAAGAGAGTAATTTTCAAACCAAAAGGATGAATTCTGCACGAAAACTATTATAGTAGACTTGCTTAACTAAATACGTGAAATTTGAATCAAAAGAGATGACTTTTCAACCGAAAAAGACAAATTTGCTACAAAACATTTTAATTTTAGGCCCGAAAATATTAATTTTTAACAATAAAGTTAATTTTTAATAAGATAATGGAATTTTCTAACCAAAAATTTGAATATTAGAGTAAAAAAAATTCCAACCAAAAATGGAATAATGAAAATTTTCAATTAAAAAAAAAATGATAACAATAAAAGTTTTAACCAAATAGCTGAATCCATCAACAAACCAGATTAATTTTTAACACTTCGGTTGTTTTTTTAACCAAAAATATGACTATTCAACAAAAGAATTGAATTTTCAATCAAGAAAGATATTTCAGTTCAGAAAGAACAAATATTTCATTAGAGACGTTAAATTTTCAAGCCAAATTAAAAAAAACAGTCTAATTTTTAACAATGAATTATGAATTTTGAACAAAACAATTATTTTTCGATAAAAAAGTTAAATTTCCTACCAAGAACATTGAATTTTCAATTTAAAATATAAACGAATTCAATTTTCAACGAAAAAAAGATTTTAGGTCAGAAAAGCAAAAATACATCAAACAAATTATGGAATTTTCAAGCCAAAAAGATTAAATTTCTACAAAACCGTGGAATTTGAAACTCGAAAATATTAATTTACATAAAAAAAATAGTTAAAATAGTTGAATAGTTGAATTTTTGAATAAAGAAGATCATTTTTCAAACAAAAATGAAATTCTTAAATCTTTAGTTACAAAAAATTAATCTTCAACTGTAAAAAAGCAATTTTTAACAAAAAAATATAATATTCTATCAAAAACTTAATTTTAACGAGACGGGTCAATATTCAACCCTGTAGTTAAATTTTCAACAGAAAAAGATGAATTTTCGACGAAAAGTAATTATAATACTTAATATTTCTACTAAAAATTTATGCATGTCAAATAAAAAATAGTTTAATTCAACCAAAACGACGCATTTTCAACAAAAAAGTTGAATTTTCAGAAAAAAAAATAATAATAATATTTGATATTTCTACACACAGAAATTTGTATTTAAAATAAAAGATAGTTAAATTCAACTAAAAACGAATTTTCAAACGAAAAATATGAATTTTCAACAAAAAAAGTAATATTTGATATTTCTACACACAGAAATTTGTATTTTAAATAAAAAATAGTTGAATTCAACTAAAAAGACGAATTTTCAACGAAAAAGTTAAATTTTCAAACAAAAAAAGAATGAATTTTCCAACAAAAAATGTAGTATTTGATATTTCTAGACACCAAAATTTGCATTTTAAACCACAAATAGTTGAATTCAAATAAAAAGAAGAATTGTCAACAAAAAAGTTAAAATTTCAAAAGAATAATATGAATTTTTATCCAAAAATGTCATAGTTCATATTTCTATAGACAAAAATTTGTATTTTAAATCACAAATAGTTGAATTCATCTAAAAAGAAGAATTGTCAACATAAAAGTTAAATTTTCAAGTGAAATATATGAATTTTTATCAAAAAATGTAATATTGCATATTTCTACACAACAAAATTTGTATTTTAAATAAAAAATAGTTGAACTCAACTAAAAAACGAATTTTCAAAAAAAAGTTGAATTTTTAAACGAAAAATATGAATTTTCAAAAACAAGTAATATTTGATATTTCTAGGCACAAAAATTTGTATTTTAAATATAAAAAAAATGAATTCAATTCAAAAGACGAATTGTCCACAAAACAGTTAAATTTCCAAATGAAAAATATGAATTTTTATCAAAAAATGTAATATTTGATATTTCTACACAACAAAATTTGTATTTTAAATAAAAAATAGTTTAATTCAACTAAAAACACGAATTGTCAACGAAAAAGTTGAATTTGCAAATTAAAAATATGTATTTTTATCAAAAAATGTAATATTTTATATTTCTACACAACAAAAATTTGTATTTTAAATCACAAATAGTTGAATTCATCTAAAAA
>NC_046665.1:110376459-110430656 GCF_010883055.1 Belonocnema kinseyi | reverse complement strand
ACGAATTTTCAACAAAAAGTTGAATTTTTAAACGAAAAATGTGAATTTTCAAAAAAAAGTAATATTTGATATTTCTAGGCACAAAAATTTGTATTTTAAATATAAAAAAATGAATTCAATTCAAAAGAGGAATTGTCCACAAAACAGTTAAATTTCCAAATGAAAAATATGAATTTTTATCAAAAAATGTAATATTTGATATTTCTACATAACAAAATTTGTATTTTAAATAAAAAATAGTTTAATTCAACTAAAAACACGAATTGTCAACGAAAAAGTTGAATTTACAAATTAAAAATATGTATTTTTATCAAAAAATGTAATATTTTATATTTCTACACAACAAAAATTTGTATTTTAAATCACAAATAGTTGAATTCATCTAAAAAGAAGAATTGTCAACATAAAAGTTAAATTTTCAAATGAAATATATGAATTTTTATCAAAAAATGTAATATTGCATATTTCTACACAACAAAATTTGTATTTCAAATAAAAAATAGTTTAACTCAACAACAAAAATTCGAATTTTCAACAAAAAAAGTTGAACTTTCAAACGAAAAATATTAATTTTCAACGAAAAATATGAATTTTCATCAAAAGATGTGATCTTTGATATTGCTACGCCCAAAAACTTGTATTTAAAAACTTTTTTAAAGTAAATTAAAAAAAATTTCAACCAAGAAGATGAATTCTCAACGATAATCCAAAAATGTAGCATTTGATATTTCTATGCACAAAAATTTATATTTTAAATCACAAATAGTTTAATTCATCTAATAAGAAGAATTGTCAACAAAAAAGTTAAATTTTCAAATGAAATATATGAATTTTTATCCAAAAATGTCATATTGCATATTTCTACATAACAACAAAAAAAGTAATATTTGATATTTCTACACACAGAAATTTGTATTTTAAATAAAAAATAGTTTAATTCAACTAAGAAGACGAATTGTCAACAAAAAAAGTTAAATTTTCAAATGAAAAATATGCATTTTTAACCAAAAATGTCATATTTCCTATTTCTATAGACAAAAATTTGTATTTTAAATCACAAATAGTTGAATTAATCTAAAAAGAAGAATTGGCGACAAAAAAGTTAAATTTTCAAATGAAATATATGAATTTTTATCAAAAAATGTCATATTTGATATTTCTACACAACAAAATGTGTATTTTAAATAAAAAGTAGCCGAATTCAACTAAAAATATGAACTTTCAAAGAAAAAGTTGAATTTTCAACAAAAAGAAGTAATATTTGATATTTCTAGACACAAAAATTTGTATTTTAAATAAAAAATAGTTAAATTCAATTCGAAATTTCATACTGCATATTTCCACACAGCAACAAAAAAAAGTAATATTTGATATTTCTACACACAGAAATTTGTATTTTAAATAAAAAAATAGTTTAATTCAACTAAGAAGACGAATTGTCAAAAAAAAAGTTAAATTTTCAAATGAAAAATATGCATTTTTAACCAAAAATGTCATATTTCCTATTTCTATAGGCAAAAATTTGTATTTTAAATCACAAATAGTTGAATTAATCTAAAAAGAAGAATTGTCAACAAAAAAGTTAAATTTTCAAATGAAATATATGAATTTTTATCAAAAAATGTCATATTGCATATTTCTACACAACACAAAAAAAGTAATATTTGATATTTCTACACACAGAAATTTGTATTTTAAATAAAAAATAGTTTAATTCAACAATTCAATAGTAGACCGTTTAACCAATAAAAATTAACTTTTAACCAAAAAACGATTTTCTTATCAGATTCACTAAATTCAGTTCACATTTAAATTGAAAAACGAGAAAAAGAGGAGAATAGGGGTAAGACTTTGAAGCCTACAAATAAATAGGGATTTTGATTTTTCAAAGACTAAAGAATAATAGTTTAAATAAATATTGAAGTTAAATTTTAATGCAAATTCAGAGGATTTATAATATTCCAGGCTTTGCTGTGCTAGAAATAATTAAAATGGCCTCTTGAATCTTTGTAGAATAAGAACCAATTTGAAAAGAAAAAAGAAAATTTACAAGGAAAAGATAAAAAGAAAATTTTCTCACCTCAGAAGATACTTTTTAGTATCTTCAAGACCAGTGTTTGTCGAGACATTATGTTTTCTCACAGCACGAATATAAGCAGCATTGCTTTGCAGTTTGTTTAAAGTTCTCACTGCCTCCTAGTGGTTTCAAATAAATTAATAAAATATTAAGCACCTAAGCAAATAATGCAAAAAATGCAATTCTGGAAATTCGAAGCTGGAAAATTGAAATTCCGAGGCGATGATGAATTAACTAATTGATTGGATTAATTAATAAATTTATTCATTCAATAATTGATCAATTTATAAAGTTAAAAAGTTGTTGCTGCATTTTAAAACTAAAGAAAAAAAATTCGGAAAACAAGTTACCTTTAAAAAATTCCCTGGAAATTCTAGGTTTTCTCTAGGTATCTCAAGATATTTTTCTGGGTAAAATTTTTCAAAGTACGGAACCATTGAAAAATATCGCATTTTTTAAACAATCGACTAGGGATATGTATCAAATTTCGCGATTGAACTTTTAATAAATTTTTTTCACCCCTTGTAAGTATATAAATGTGTCAAAATTGTGATATTCATATAAAAATTTAAATAACTGTTTTTTTCAGTTAAGAAAGTAACTTTATTAAACTATAAATGAATTTTCAAGCGCAATATATTAATTTTCATCCAAATAGTTGAATTTCCAACTGAAAAAGATCTATTTTTAATTGAATAGTTGCATTTTTAACTAAAAAAGATACAACTCCAACAAAAAATGGAAAATTTAAATTTGTAGTTGGAAAATTCATTTTTAACAAACAAAAAGAACAAATAAATTTTCAACAAAATAGTTTAATTTTCCAATAAAGTAAGGAATTTTCAACCAAAAATATGAATATTCTACTGGAAGAGTTACACTTCAAACCCAAAAGATGTATCATCAACAAAAAGGATTAATTTTCGAACAAAAAGGAATTTTTACCAAAATATATTAATTTTTTAGTCAAATAAGATAAATTTTCAACTAAAAAGGAAATATTTGAATTTGCAGTTTAGAAAAAAATTATTTTCAACCAAAAAGACTAATTTGTAACTTAAATTATGGAATATTCAACTGGTTTGGCTATATTTTTAGTTGAAAAAATTAAATTTTAATGGAAGAGATAAATTTTCAACCAAAACGGGCGTATCTTCAATAAAATAAGTAAATCCCTCAACCAATAAAGATTAATTTGAAAACAAACATTTGCAATTTTTAGCCAAAAAAGAACAAATTTCAACAAAACAGTTGAACTTTCAACAAAAGAGCGTGATTTTTTAACAAACCTGTCAAATTTTTAAGAAAATAATTAAATTTCGATACATATACGAACATTGTTATCCAAAAGGATGAATTCTGCGCGAAAAATATTATAGTAGACTTTCTTTACAAAAAACACGAAATTTCAATCAAAAGAGATTACTTTTCAAACCAAAAAGACCAATTTTCAACGAAAAATTTTAATTTTAGACCCAAAAATATTAATTTTCAACAATAAAGTTAATTTTTAATCAAATAATTGAATTTTCTAATAAAAAAGTTACTAAATAGTTGAATCCATCTATTTTATTAATTTTCATTAATTTTCTCCGAAATAGTTGAATTTTCAACTAAAAAAATATCTATTTTCAATTGAAAAGTTGCATTTTTAACTAAAAAAGATACAGCTCCAACAAAGAATGAATAAGTTAAATTTCTAGTTGAAAAATTAATTTTTAACAAGAAAAAACGATTTTTCAACAAAATAGTTTAATTTTCCAAGAAAGTAAGGAATTTTCAACCAAAAATATGAATATTCTACTGAAAGATTTACACTTTAAACCCAAAAGACGTATCATTAACAAAAAGGATTAATTCTCGAACAAAAAAGAATTTTTTCCAAAATATATCAATTTTTAAGTTATATAAAATAAATTTTCAACCAAAAATGGAGTATTTAAATTTTGAGTCAAAAAAAGTTATTTTTAAACAGAGAGGGTAATTTTCAACTAAAATTATAGAATATTCAACTGGGTTAGTTATATTTTCAGTTAAAAACATTACATTTAAACGGCAACCATAAATTTTCAACTAAAACTGTAGAATATTCAAATGGGTTAAATAGATTTTCAGTTGAAAAAAAAAATAGGTTTAAACCAAAAAAAGATGAATTTTCAAAACAAGAAGATTAATTGTTTAACAGAAAGACGATTTTCTACAAAATACATGAATTTTCAACGAAATAGTTGAATTTTTAACTAAAAAAAATTTCTTTTCAATTGAACACTTGAATTTTTAACTAAAAAAGATACAATTTCAACAAAAAATGGAAAAGTTTAATTTTTTGTCGAAAAATAAATTTTAAAAACAAGAAATTTCCACAAAATAGTTTAATTTTCCAAAAAAGTAAAGGATTTTCAACCAAAACGATGAATCTTGTACTCGAAGATTGACAATTTATATAAAAAAGATAATCTTGCACAAAAACGAATAATTTTCGACCAAAAAAGAAGAATTTTTACCAAAATACATCAATTTTCAAACAAAATAAGATAATTTTTAACAAAAAATGAAATATTCAAAATTTGCAGTTATAATAAAAATTATTTTTTAGCAAAGAGACTAATTTTCAACTAAAATAATGGAATATTCAACTGGGTTACTTAAATTTTTAGTTGAAAGAAATTTAATTTCAACGGAAAAGATAAATTTTCAACTAAAATTGTGGAATATTCAACTGGGTTAAGTAAATTTTCAGTTTAACCAAAAAATTAATTTTAAACCAAACTTAATGAATACTTATACCTAAAATAATTTACTGGAATAGTTGAATTTTAAAACAAAAAGATGAATTCTCAAAACAAGAAGATTAATTGTTTACCAGTAAGACGATTTTCTAACAAATACATGAATTTTCAACGAAATAGTTGAATTTTTAACTAAAAAAAATTTCTCTACAATTGAACACTTGAATTTTTAACTTAAAAAGGTAAAATTTAAAAAAAAATTGGAATAGTTAAATTTGTTGTTGAAAAATTCATTTTCACAAAAAAATCAATTTTCAACAACATGCTGGAAGATTGACGATTTGAAATAAAAAAGATGAATCTTGAACAAAAATGATTAATTTTACACCAAAAAAGAAGAATTTTTACCAAAATACATCAATTTTTAACTAAAATAAGATAAATTTTCAACAAAAAGTGATATATTTAAATTTGTAGTTATAAAAAAAAAATATTTTCAAGCAATGAGACTAATTTTCAACTAAAATAATGGAATATTCAAGTGAGATAGTTAAATTTTCAGATAAAAAAATTTAATTTAAACGACCGAAATAAATTTTTAACTAAAATTCTGGAATATTCAACTGGCTTTAGTAAATTTTATTTAATTTTTTATTTTTATGTCATTTTATTTTTACTTTTATTTTTTATATTATTTAATTTTATATTATAATTGTCGGCAAAGTACCAAACGAATTATTCTTTTTTAATTGATTTCATTATAATTATTTTTAATATTTAATGGTTAAAATCTTCAATTTGACAGATGTTTATAAAATAAATATTTAAAAAAAGAAATTATAATTCGTTTGGTAATTTGACGACAATAATATTATAATTCTAAAATTCTATCAAATGTTTATTTTTCAATCTTAATTTCTAATCGTTCATTTTTTAATTTGAAAGATTTTAAATATAATTTTAAAGGCTGGAACAATTACTAATTGAAAATTCTACTTTTTTTATTGTGCTGACAGAAAGAAAATTTTTATTTTTACCTTTTTCTGAATTCTGAACAATTTTCCGGAATTTGCGTTGAAGTTTGTTTTTTTCCTAACCATTAAAATTTTAATTCATTTTTAGTTAGTGAATGGATTTTTCCTGTGCAATTTTGAGCAATTTAGTTTGAGAAACTTATATTTTTGAATGGGAATTTCTAATCGTCCATTTTTTAGATTAAAAGATTTGAATTAAAGTTTGGAAAATTTTTTTTAAGAACAAAAAATTATAAAATACATATTGAAATAACTAAAGATAATTTTTAAAATAATAATTAAACTATATAATAAATAAATTATTAAAAGTTAAGTAAGAAATATTTAAATTTTCAGTTATAAAAAAAAATTTTCAACCAATGAGACTAATTTTCAACTAAAATTATGGAATATTCAACTGGGTTAAGTAAATTTTTAGTTTAAAAAAAATTAATTTTAAAGAGAACTGATGAATTCCTAAATAAATTGATTAATCTTTAACTGAAGTAGTAGAATTTCGAACAAAATGATGAATTTTTAACTAAAATGATATTTCTTTAATTAGAATATTTGATTTTGAACCAAAAAGAGGAATTTACAGACAAGAAGATTAATTTTCTAAAAAAATAAGAGGAATGTTCAACTGAATAATATAAATTTTCAAATATTAATTCCATAGTTACGTTGTCAAAATAAAAAAAATTAATTTTTCAACGAAAGATGAATTCTCAAAATAATAATTAAATTCTTCCAAAAGTTTTGGTTTTGTTTTGAATTTTTTAATTCTAATTATGAATCCATTCTTTGAATAGTTTAATTTTAAACCAATGAGACCAATTTTCAACAAAGGGCATTAATTTTCGATCAAAAAAGAGGAATTTGCTACTAAAAATTTAATAGTGAAATCTCAATTAAAAAAATTAATTTTAAACGGAAGTTGAAAAGTTATTTTTCAAATGAAAAACAAACAAGATTAATTTTCGACAAAAAGGCGAATTTTTACTAAAAATTTATTAGTTAAATTGTCAATAGAAAAATATAATTTGGAAGTTAATTTTTCAGTAAAAAATTTACTTTTCAACAACAACAAAACAACGAATTTTGAACTACCGAGATGAATTTAAGTTTTTTTTTTAAATTTAAAGTTAAATTTTTAACTTACGAGATGAATTTTCATTTAAAATCATAAATCTTTAATCCAGGAATGGTAACCATAGTAACCAGGAATAGTTAAATTTTCAGTAAAAAAATTAATTTTGGACCAGACAAAAGACGAATTACCAACAAAATCGTCAAATTTCTAACTAAAGAAATAAATTTTAATTTAAAATCATCGAAATTGAACCAATATAATTAAATAATAATTAATTAATAATAATAATAAAAAAGTTTAACTTTTAACCCAGTAATTTAATTTTCATCCAAAAATCAAATAATTAAATTTTAAGTTAAAAACAAAATAAATTTTTAACAAAAAAAAAACGAATTTTCAATAAAATAGGTAAATACAGTATTATAAAGCTAATTTTACGAATTAAGAATCAATGTTATTCAATTTTGTATTGTAATTAAAAAAATATATCAATTTAAAAAAAAATACCAGACTTTAACAAAAAAAGTCCCTGACATTTCTAGGGTTTTTTTACGAGAATTCTCTGACACGTCTAGGTTTTCCAGAAAATTTAGACACCCTTAAAAGAGTGGCAAAAACGTGTAAAAATTTTTTTGGAGAATTTAAACTTTTATGAAGAGAAATAGTGTTTCTAAAAATGTACTAAACCGTGTACTCAGCATCAGAAAATGAGTTGTATAACTTGATTGCTTATCAAAGCTAATTAAACAATTTTCTACGTCTCATTTTTTTTAGATAAAAATCATAAATAAACATTAAAATTACACTAGGGACTTAAATGCTTAGATAAATTGACGAGCAAATAGTGTTTCTTTGTAGATCAAATTAATTGTTTATAATTATATAAATATTTACCTCGTAACTCTCGGATGAAGACATCGCGCGAACTACCAACGGATTCTGAGTCATTCTCTTAACTAACAAGATCATCTTAATGGATTTGTGACGTAAAGTAATAACGAGAATTACATTTTTATCTTCAGGAGTTAAAAGTTCAATGCATATTCAAAGATAAAGTGTATAAAACTGAAAGCTACTGCGGGCATGTCAGTTTTGCAGGTTATGTTAATCACAACACTTTTATCGGTTTATTTCGTTTATTTTTAAATCGCCCGATAGCGACTGAATTTTCAATAACATTTGATGATAACTTCGATTCAAAACACATCTTTTAAGATAAATACACAAGATAAAAAATATTTAAAATCGCGAAAATAATTGCATTCCGCTTTCTCAATTTAAGGTCAGTTACGCCAACTTTAGGTTTGTTGGATACATTTTAATTTTAACGAAAGCAAGATTAAAAGGGAAAAATCTTTGGGAGATCACAATCGCAGTTTTAATTTCAGTTTTATGATTGGTTTCACTTTTTTGTGAAAGAGCGGGAAAAGGGTAAAAAATATTTGTGCAAAAACACGTGATGAATATTCTGACTGCGTATGCGTCGCACCGACAACCCCATTGGCTTTTGATCACACGATTTTTCACAATTGTTACATAAAAAATCAATACTTTATTGCCAATAAACATGATAAAGTTTAAGATAATATTGATTTTTGTTACAAAATATAGTTTGAAATAAAAAGTAAACAATTATTTTACTTCACTCCTAAAAAATAATTTAACAATTTTCATATTCAATATTTTGAAATGAGTGCGCGATTAAGGGCTAATAAGACTATAGGTACAACGCATGCGCAGAACCATAGGTTCCGTGCTAGACGTGTTTTGACCAGATTTTAACAGTTTCACGTGGTAGAATACCGAATAATGTGATTGTGTCAGTTAAAAATATGTCTTAACAATTTAGTCCGAATGATTAAAGCCACTCGAAAACAAATTTCGGATTATTCGTGACAACTAGTAGTTTTAATAAATATAAATCCTAATTTGAAAAATTAACAGGTTATGTAGGACTGTTTGAAAAGTTATAAAAAACTGATATAAACCATAAAAATGTCATATACAAATGATGCGAGGGCGGTGTGGAAAATGCTGAACGGAGTTTTTATTATTTATAAACCTGCAAGAGTTCCACTGATGGTTACGCGGGAAACAATTAGCCGGAATTTGTGTAGAGGTTAGTTTTTGTTTTGATTTCTAAACAGACCGATTGTATGTTTTAAGTTATTCTTATTTGATTTCAATAAAGATAAAGTTTAATGATCGTTTTAATTCAGTAAATGGGTGGCAAAATATTTTTTACTGCGTAATTCTGAAGCTAATATTGTTTTATATTATTTAATTTTATATTATAATATTCTGATCCTACAAATTCTAATTTAATTTACAATCCTAATTTCTAATCGTTCATTTTTAATTTGAAAGATTTTTAATATAATTTTAAAGGCTGGAACAATTACTTATTGAAATCCTTTTTTTTTATGGTGCTGACAGAATGTTTTTTTTTTTTGCAATTCTGAGCGTTTTAGTTTGAAAAACTTATATTTTTGAATGGGAATTTCTAATCGTTCATGTTTGAGATTAAGAGATTTGAATTACAGTTTTGAAGATTTTTTTTAAGAAAACAAAATTATAAAATACGCAATAAATTAACTAAAGATAATTTTTACAATAATTAAAGTATATAATAAATAAATTGTTCAAAGCAAAGTGAGATCATAAAATTGTTAATATGCTAAATTAATATTTATTTGATTATTATTAAAATTTATTGTTAAAATTGTTAATATTTCTAATAGTTTTATGTTATATTATTATTCTATATTATATATTTTTATATTGATTAATTATTGAAAATCTTTCCATTTTTATGGAGCTAGCTGAAAGGAAATTTAGATTAATAACTTTTTTCTTAAATGAAAGAGACATTTTTATTTATTTATTTTTATTGATTTGGAAAGGAAAACGTTTTTGTTTATAGTTTTTTGTTAATTGGGAGAGCAAATTTTATGTTTTTAACATTTATATTGAGTTTTAAGGGAGGAATTCTGGTTAAAAAATTTTTTTTTCCAATTCGGATGCAAGAATTTGTTTGGTTTTTAACATTATTTTCGAGTTGGAAGGAAGTAAATATTGGCTCTTGATTTTTTTTCTAAATTTTGGGAGATTTTTTGTTTTTAACTTTTCTAATAAGTTGTAAGGGAGGAATTTTTGGTTTATAAATTTTTTTCAAACTGAGAGTGGGAATCTTTTTGTTTTTAATTTTTTTTTTCAGAAGCTTGGCAAATTTTAAGATTTTTCAAAAGTTTTGAAAAATTTCAAAGAATTTTAAAATATTTTAAAACGTTTCAAGGAGATTTTAATAGATTTCAATAATTTCAAGGGGTTTCAAAGGATTTTAAATATATGGGGGTATTTAAAAAGATATCAAGGAATTTTTTATATATCTTAATCATTAATGATTTCAAAGGATTTTAAATATTTGGGGGCATTTTAAAAGATTCAAACACATTTTTCTTAGATTTCAATAATTTGAAAGGATTTCAAAAGATTTAAAAGATTTTAGGACGCTTAAAGAAATTTCGAGGACTTTTTTTCAAAAGTTTCAAAAAGTTTCAAAATATTTGAAATATTTTAAATCTTGTTCCAAGGAGATTCCAAAAGATTTAAAATATCTGAGGGTATTTTAAAAGATGTCATGGAATTTTTTATATATTTTTAAAATTTGAAGTGATTTCAAAGGATTTTAAATATTTTGGAATATTTTAAAAGATTCCAAAACATTTTTGATAGATTTAAATATTAAAGGGTTAAGACGTTTAAAGAAATTCCAAGGAGTTTTCAAAAGTTTTGAAAAGTTTCAAAGGACTTCGAATTATTTCAGAATATTTGAAATATTTAAAAATATTCTAAGGAGTTTTTAATATATTTCAATAATTTCAAGGGATTTTAAAGGATTTAAAATACCTGAGGGTATTTTAAAATATTTCAAGAAATTTCTGATAGATTTCAATAATGTGAAGTGATTTTAAAATTTTGGTGATATTTTTAAGAATTCCAAATAAAAAGATTTAAGAGATTTTAAAAGTTTGTAAAGGATTTGAAAGTTTTTGGGACATTTTCAAAGATTTCAAAGGCTTTTCAAGTTTTTGTGATATTTTTAAGAATTCTAATTAAAATGTTTAAAGGATATTGAAAATTTTGAAAATATTTGAAATATTTTAAATCGTGTTCTGAGGAGATTTCAAAGGATTTAAAATATGTGAGGGTATTTTAAAAGATATCAAAATATTCCAAGGAGATTTTAATATACTTTAATAATTTCAAGGAATTCGAAAGGATTTAAAGTATCCGACGGTACTTTAAAAGATTTTAAGGAATTTTCGATATTTTTCAGTAACTTTAAAAGGATTCCAAAAAATTTTAAAAATTTTAGGACGTTTAAAAAAATTCCAAGGAGTTTTCAAAAGATTCAAAGAATTTAAAAATATTTTAAATATTTTAAAACGTTCCAAGGAGATTTCAAAAGATTTAAAACATCTGAAGATATTTTAAAGGATTTCAAGGAATTTTTTACATACTTTTAAAAATTTGAAGTGATTTCAAAGGATTTTTAATATTTTGGGATATTTTAAAAGATTCCAAAACATTTTTGATAGATTTAAATAATTTGAATGGATTTCAACAGATTTTAAAGGGTTTAGGACGTTTAAAGAAATTCCCAGGAGTTTTCAAAAGTTTTGAAAAGTTTCGAATGATTTTTAAATATTTTCAAACTATTTGAAATATTTAAAAATGTTCCATGTAGTTCTTAATAGATTTAAATAATGTCAAGGGATTTCAAAGGATTTATATATTTTAATAATTTTCAATAATTTAAAAATATTTTCAAACTATTTAAAATATTTAAAAATATTTCAAGGAGTTTTTAATACATTTTAAAAAAGCTGAAGGTATTTTAAAATATTTCAAGAAATTTCTGATAATTTTCAATAATGTGAAGTGATTTGTAAAGGTTTTGAAAATTTTTTAAAGGTTTCGTGGTGTTTTTAAGAATTCTAATTAAAAAGTTTCAAAAGATTTTGAAAATTTTCAAAATATTTGAAATATTTTAAATCGTGTTCCAAGGATATTTCAAAGGATTTAAAATATCTGAGGGTATTTTAAAAGATGTCAAGGAATTTTTTATATACTTTTAAAATTTGAAGTGATTTCAAAGGATTTTAAATATTTTGGGATATTTTAAAAGATTCCAAAACATTTTTGATAGATTTAAATAATTTGAATGGATTTCAACAGATTTTAAAGGGTTTAGGACGTTTAAAGAAATTCCCAGGAGTTTTCAAAAGTTTTGAAAAGTTTCGAATGATTTTTTAATATTTTCAAACTATTTGAAATATTTAAAAATGTTCCATGTAGTTCTTAATAGATTTAAATAATTTCAAGGGATTTCAAAGGATTTAAAATACCTGAGGGTAATTTAATTATTTCAAGGAATTTCTGATATATTTCAATAATTTTAAAATATTTTCAAACTATTTAAAATATTTAAAAATATTACAAGGAGTTTTTAATACATTAAAAAAAATCTGAAGGTATTTTAAAATATTTCAAGGAATTTCTGATAATTTTCAATAGTGTGAAGTGATTTGTAAAGGTTTTGAAATTTTTTGGGACATTTTAAAAGATTTCAATGGATTTTAAAGGTTTCGTGGTGTTTTTAAGAATTCTAATTAAAAAGTTTCAAAAGATTTTGAAAATTTTCAAAATATATGAAATATTTTAAATCGCGTTCCAAGGATATTTCAAAGGATTTTAAATATTTTGGGGCATTTTAAAAGATTCCAAAACTTTTTTGATAGATTTCAATCATTTGAAGGAATTTCAAAATATTTTTAAGTGTTTAGGGCATTTAAAGAAAGTCCAAGGAATTTTCAAAAGTTTTGAAAAGTATCAAAGGGTTTCGAATTATTTTAAAATAATTGAAATATATAAAAATATTCCAAGGAGATTTTAATATATTTTAATAATTTCAAGGGATTTCAAATGATTACAAATATCCGAGGGTACTCTAAAAGATTTCAAGGAATTTTGATAGTTTTCAATAAATTTAAGAGGGTTCCAAAATATTTTTTAACATTTTAGGACGTTTAAAAAAATTCCAAGGACTTTTCCAAGGTTTGAAAAGTTTCAAAGGATTTTTAAATATTTTAAATATTTTAAAACGCTACAATTAGATGTTAATAGATTACAATAATTTCAAGGGATTTCAAGGGATTGAAAATACCCGAGGGTATTTTAAAATATTTTATGTAATTTCTGATAGATATCAATAACGTGAAGTGATTTTAAAGATTTTTGTTTTATATTAATTCTTTTCTGAAAAAAAGATCTTCTACTTCTATCCTTTTCTTTTTAGTAAAAACTTAATTTAAAAAGAAAATTTTTAATTTATAACTCCATCTAGTCTGAAAAGACATGAAGAATTTATGCTGTTCTCTGATGATAATACAGATTCCTTGAAAAATTTGAATTGTAACACCCAGCAAAATAATGTTTCGATTCGCAGCGGAGCGAAGATCTTTTTTTAGAAAAAAAATTTAATTTAAAACAACACAACTTGAAAATATTTCAGGAATTTTTTTTATAAATTTCAGGAATTTAAAAGTATTCTAAAAGATTTTTGGGACATTTTAAAAAATTTCAAAGGATTTTAAAGTTTTTGTGGTATTTTTAAGAATTCTAATTAAAAAGTTTCAAAGGATTTTGAAAATATTTGAAATATTTAAAATCGTGTTCTAAGGAGATCTTAAAGGATTTAAAATATGCGAGGGTATTTTAAAAGATGCCAAGGAATTTTTTATATATTTTAAATATTTTGGGGTATATTGAAAGATTTAAACACATTTTTGTTAGATTTCAATAATTTGAAAGGATTTCAAAATATTTTTAAGTGTTTAGGACGTTTAAAAAAATTCCAAGGAATTTTCAAATGTTTCAAAGAATTTTAAAATATTTTAAATATTTTAAAACGTTCCAAGGAGATTTCAAAAAATTTAAAACATCTGAAGATATTTTAAAGGATGTCGAGCAATTTTTGATATATATTTCAAATTTGAAGTGATTTCAAAGGATTTTAAATATTTTGGTATAAGTATATTCTAAAAGATTCTAAAGATTTTAGGAGAAGGGCGGAATTTTCGTTTATAATTTTTTTCCGAATTTCTAGATTTAAATGCATTGAAAGTTCGACCGCCAGATCCCTACGTTTTAATCGAGGGCGAAACCAACAAAAAATTAAGAGTCTCAGTACGACCAAGTTTCGCAGATAATGTTCTCGTGGTTGGGCCTCGATATCAACCACAAGATTTTAAAATAAATTGGGCAAATCACTTGTACCAAGACACCACTGGAGTTGTCGTTTGTGGAGTCAACGACGGGTGTAAACTAATCCACAAAATAAAACGTGCTGCCCCAACGAGATTTTACAGAGTAAAAGGAATTCTGGGAAAAGCAACTGATACTCATTTTATAACCGGGAAAATAATCGAAAAATCGACTTACCAATTTTTAAGAAGAACTCACATCGACAGAGTTTGCGCTGCAATGCAATCTTCTCATCAGAAAAAAATGTTTGAGTATGTTTCTATTAATTAATAACAATTTATTTTATTTTTTAATTTCTTTTTTTTTATGTATTAATGATTACGGTGGTCCAAACGAGGATTTATTTTATCTTCTGAAATAGCTTGCCTAAATAATGATCCTTTTGATGTCAAAATTTCCCCTGGATTTTTGGCGGAATTTAAAATTCTCTCGAACCCATTTTTGTACAAAACAAAAATATTTTAATTGCCACTGTTGAAAGATTATTTTACTTTGGCATACAAAAATCTAAAATAGATTTTTGAAGTACAATAATTCATTTAGAAACTTCACACTTTTTCTACTATTTCCATCTTTTCTGCTTTTTTATTGCATAATTTCTCTTTTTTACCTATTTTCAAGAAAATGTCTCACTTTCTAATTATTTTGGGTTAAATGCAAGAAAATTTCTAATTTTTTATTTAATTTTTGGCTGTTGGGTAATTATTTATGTTCGATATAATAATAAAATAATCTATAAAATAAAAATAATGTATAATAATAATAATACATCTTTTTTGTTACAAATTCTACGATTTTATTGAACATTCTGTTTGGTTAGAATATTAACTATTCTGTTGAAAATTTAAGTGTCTCCTACAAAACACTTGTTCTTTGCTTTAAAAATCAACTATTTGGTTTTCGGTTAAAGTTTAATATTTTTTGTTTCAAGAATCGTCGATTTGGTTTTTTTTTCCTTAAAAATTCGTTTTTTTTTATAAATAAATTCTTTCTTTGTCCTTCAAAATTTAGCTTATTTGGTAGATAATTAATTTTTCTTAGTTACAAATTAATTTTTTTGAATGTAATGATTCTGTAAAAAAATCAACAATTTCGTTAAAAATGCATCGTTTTTTGATCGAAAATTCAACTGTTTATTTGATATAAAATTCTTCTTTCTGCTTTAAAAATTTAGCTTTTTTGGTAGAAAAGTATTTTTTCTTAGTTACAAATTAATTCTTTTATAAGAATTCAAGTGTTAGGGTTAAAAATTAACTCTTTTAAAAAAAATCATCTTTTGGTTTCAAAAGTGCAAAAATAATGTGAGTGAACTATAAAATTTCCACCTTTTGGTTGAAATCTCATCTTTGTTGGTTGAAAATGAGGATATTTGATTAAAAATTCAACTATTTTCTTGAAAATTTAGTTATTCTGTAAAAAAAATGAACTATTTTGTTAAAAAATCATCGTTTTTGGTCGAAAATTCAATTGTTTTCCTGAAAAATCATTCTTTTGATAAATAATTCTTGCTTTTGTCTTAGAAATTTAGCTTTTTTGATAGAAAAGTACATTTTCTTAGGTGCAAATTAATTTTATATAAGAATTCAAGTGTTAGGATTAAAAATTAACTCTATTTTTTAAAAAATCGTCTTTTTAGCGTGAAAAGTGCAAAAATAATGTTATTGTACAATAAAAATTTGACCATTTGGTTGAAATCTGACCTTTGTAGGTTGGAAATTGGACTATTTAATTAAAAATTGAACTACTTTCTTGAAAATGTAATTATTCTGTAAAAAAATCAACTATTTCGTTAAAAATTCATCGTTTTTAGTCGAAAATTACATTTTTGTCTTGAAAATTCGTTCTTTTGATGAAAACATTCTTCCTTTTGCCTTAAAATTTTAGCTTTTTTTTATTAACTTTTCTTTTTTTTAAATCGTCTTTTTTGGATTAAAAAATTTTTAAACAGTTGTTATTGTACTCTTTAAAAATTCTAATATTTGGTTAAAAATTTAATTATTTTTTTGAAAAATCAATTATTTTGTTGACAATTCATTTCCTTTGGTGTTAGTTCGACTATTTGGTTAAAAATCCAGAATTCTTGGTTTAAAATGAAATTTTTTGGTAAAAATTCAACTGTCTTCTACAAAATTTTGCTTTAAAAATCAAATATTTGGTTTTTTAGTTAAAATTTAATCTTTTTTGTATGAATATTCGACAATTTGGTCGACTTTTTGATTTGATAATTTACAATTTTATTAATAATTCTTTTTTTGTTTTGTTCAAAATTAATTTTTTTACTTAAAATACATGTATATTGTTAAAAATTCGTGTTTCATGTTTGAAATAACTGTTTTTTTATTTAAATTTAAAATGTTTGTTACCTGAAAAGTCAGTTATATTTCTTTATGAGAATTCTTTCTTTTTGGATTAAAAATTCATCTTTCTTGATTAAAAATGAACTTTTTGGCGAAAATTCAACTGTCTTCTAAAAAATTCGTCTTTTCCTTTAAAAATCAACTATTTTTTTTTAAATTAAAATTTAATCTTTTTTGTTTAAATATTCGACAATTTGATCAATGGTTTTCTAAAACAATTTACCTGTTTAGCTTGAAAAGTAAATTTTTTGGTTAAAAAATCGTATTTTTTTACTCAAAGAACTGTTGTTTATTTAAAATCGAAGTATTTTTTGGTCGAAATGTCAACTATTATTTTTGGTTTAAGGATTAATCGTTTTTTGGATTAAATTTTCGTCTCTTTTGATTTAGAATTATACAATTTTCTTAAAAAATCGTTTATCATGTTGAAAATTAATTTTTTCACTTGAAATTCATGTATATTGTTAAAAATTTGTATTGTTTGGTTGAAATAACTGTTTTTTATTTAAAATTAAAATTGTTTTTACCTAAAAGGTGAGTTATTATATTTCTTTGTGAGAATTCATCATTTTTTGATTGAAAATTCATCTTTCTTGGTTGAAAATACCTCTTTTGGTAAATTTTTTTTCTTGAAAATTCATATTCTTTGATAGGAATAACAGGTTTTTTTAAAATTGAAGTCTTTTTTGGTTGAAGTATTAACTCCTTTTTTGAGAATTCATAATTTTTGGATTGAAGATTCATCTGTTTGGTTGAAAACTAATTGTTTTAACTGAAAATTCATGTATTTTGTTTCAAATCATTGTATTTTTTAATTGAAATAACTTTATTTTTAATTAAAATCTTTTTTGGCTGAGATTATCAACTATTATATTTTCCATTTGAAATTTTACTTTTTTGATTAAAAAATTCATCTTTTTTGGTTGAAAATGAACTTTTTTGTTTGAAAATTCCACTTTTCTGGTTGAAAATTAAACTACTAAGTTTGTTTTTTGTTTGAAAATTCATCTTTGCAGGTGGAAAATTGAACTAATTTGTTAAAAATTAGTCTTTTTTCATGAAAGTTCAACTGTTTTTTTCTACCATTTTTTTTAACTCAACCATTTGGATGAAAACTCGTCTTTTTTTTAACCTTATTTGCAATATCGATAATTTTTAAATTATTCTTTTGAATTTCAGAGTTTGCGGAATCGATATCCAAAGTCAGGCTGCTTATGAATTAGCAGTAAAAGGATTAATCAGACCATTGGATAATAGAATTCCAATGCTGTATTCAATCAAATGTGTCGATTTTCAATCTCCTGAATTCACGATTGGTAATTATTATACGTTATATAAAAAACTAATGCTAATATTTTATTAAATTTCCCACTAATGCAACTATTTTTTTTACTATTTTATCCAAAGCTCGTCTTTTTTAGTCAAAAATTCAACTAATTGGTTGAAATTTGCATAAATTTGTTCAAAAAATATATTATCTGTTAAAGATTCATCTATTTTGTTGAAAATTTTGAACTTTTTTTTGTTACTAAAAATTTAACAGTTCCATTTTAGTTTGAAAATTGATTGTTTTTATTTCAAAATTCAGTTACCTGGTTAAATATTACTATTTTTGGTAAAAGAATCTTTTTGATTGAAAATTTAAGTGCTTGGTTGAAAATTGAACTAGATCGTTAAAAAAAATTATTTTGTTACTTGATAATTCATCTCTTCAGCTTAAAATTTAAATTTTTTTAAATTTCGCTTTTTGTTTGAAAAAAGAATTTTTCAATTCTATTGTCAGTTAAAAATTATAATTTTTTTAGTTGAAAACTAAATTATCTGGTTAAAAATTCATTGAATTGGTTGAAACTTCGTATTTTTATTACAAAATTAATTTCCTTGGTTGAAAATTCGTATTTTGTTTTAAAGATCAATTCTCCCAGTTAAAAATTTCCGATTTTGGTAGAAAATTCTTCACTTTCTTTAAAAATGTAACTATTTTTTTTGAGAATTAATTTTTTTGATGTTGAAAATTCATCTCTTTTATTAAAAATTATACTATTCCAGTTAGAGATTTATCATTTGAGTTCAAAGTTCAACTATTTGTTTAAAAATATGTCTTCTTATAGTTAATAATTCATCTGTTTTTATTAAATTCATCATTCTATGTGAAAATTCATCATTCTGCTTTAGAATAATTTTTTAAACTAAAAATTTAAGTATAACATTTTTGGTTGAAAACTGACCTTTTTTAGTTTTAAATTATTCTATTCCGTTGAAAATTTATGTATTTTCTTGAAAAACGGCTCTTTTTTAGGAGAAAGTTAATCTCTTTGCTTAAAAATTCAAATTTTTCATTAAAAACAGTTTTTTTGTGGATAATAAATTTTTTTAAACTAAAATTTAGATATTCCATTTTTTGTTGTAAAATGACTTTTTTTTGTTAAAAATTCAACTATTTGGTTAAAAATTTGAACCATTTCTTTGAAAGAAAACTGTTCCTTTTTGGTAGAAAATTAATGTTTTTCTTAAAAATTCCACTTTTCTGTTAAAAACAGTTCTGTTTTGTGGAAAATAATTTTTCTTTTCAATTTCAAATTTAACTGTCAAATTTTTGGTTGAAAACTGATCTTTTTTAGTTAAAAATTCAAGTATTTGGTATCAAATTTTAACTAATTTGTTAAAAATTCATGTATTTTTTTCAAATTGTCTTTTTTGGTTGAAAATTAAAGAAAATTAATGTTCTTGCTTAGAATTTCATCTTTTTGCGTGAAAATTTAACTTTTTGGTTGAAAACGGTGTTTTTGTTTGTGAAAAATAATTTTTTTTCAACTTGAAATTTAACTATACCATTTTTTGTTGAAAACTGATCTTTTTTAGTTTGAACTTTCAACTATTGGGTTGAAAGTTTCAACTATTTCGTTTAAAATTCATGTATTTTTTTTTAAATTTTCTTTTTTTTTGGTAGAAAATTAATCTTTTCGTTTGAAAATTCATTTATTTGCTTCAAAATTAATCTTTTGCTTGAAGATTAAACTTTTCTCTAAAAAACAGTTCTTTTTGTGGAAAATAAATTTTTTTCAACTTAAAATTTAACTATACCATTTTTGGATGAAAACTGACGTTTTTTAGTTAAAAAATTCAACTATTTGGTTTCAAGTTTCAACTATTTCGTTAAAAATTCATGTATTTTGATGAAAAAATGGTATTTTTGTTAGAAAATTAATCTTTTTGTCTGGAAATTCATCTTTTTGTGTGAAAATTTAACTTTTTGGTTGAAAACGGTGCTTTTTTTGTGAAAAATAATTTTTTTCAACTCAAAATTTAACTGTACTATTTTTTTATGTAAAACTGACCTTTTTAGTTAACAATTTTAACTATTACGTTTAAAATTCATGTAATTTGTTGAAAAAATTGTATTTTTTGGTAGAAAATTAATTTTTTCGTTTGAAAATTAATCTTTTTCTCTGAAAATTCATCTTTATGCTTACAAATTTATCTTTTTGGTTAAAAACAGTTATTTTTTTGTGAAAAATATATATTTTTTAATTCAAATTTAACTGTACCTTTTTTGGTTAAAACTAACCTTTTTCAATTAAAATTTTAACTATTGCGTTTAAGATTCATGTATTTTGTTTTAAAAAATTGTCTTTTTCGGTAGAGAATTAATTTTTTCGTTAAAAAAATTATCTGTTTGCTTGAAAATTTATTTTTGTGGTTAAAAACAGTTCTTTTTTATGGAAAATACATTTTTCTCAACTTAAAATTGAACTATTCCATTTTTGATTGTAAACTGACTTTTTAAATTAAAAAATCAACTATTTGGTTACAAATTTCAACCATTTCTTTGAAAAACTGGTCTTTTTTGGTAGAAAATTAATGTTTTTGCTTGAAAATTCAACTTTTCTGTTGAATACAGTTCATTTTGGTGCAGAATAATTTTTGTTTTCAATTTAAAATTTAACTGTACTATTTTTGGTTAAAAACTGACCATTTTTAGTTAATAAATTCAACTATTTGGTTGCAAACTTCAACTATTTCGTTAAAAATTGATGTATTTTGTTGAAAAAATGTTTTTTTTTTTTGTAGAAAATTAATCTTTTCTTTAAAAAATTAATGTTTTTGTCTGGAAATTCATCCATATGCTTACACATTTAAGTTTTCGGTTAAAAACCGTTTTTTTCCTGGAAAATATATTTTTTTAAGTTAAAACTTAACTGTACCATTTTTGGTTAAAAAATAACCTTTTTTTAGTTCAAAAATTCAATTGTTGCGTTGAAAATACCTCACTTCTCATGAATAAATTTTTTTTAATGCACTAAAATATTATAAAATTCTGTGATATTCTATGATGATATTTTCTGAAATCATGGAAAATGTATTAAAATACATTGAGAGTTCTAAAATCCCTTTAAATTATTGAAATCCTCGGAAATATTACACAATAGCGTGAAATCTTTTGAAATTATTCAAAACTTCATATGTCCTGTAAAATAGTTCCATATCTTTAGAAATTCTAGAAAAATCTTTATCCTAAAATATGCAAGGTGGTTGCTGGACCGGAAAACCGGAAATTTATTTCTTGACCGAGAATTTTACCAATTTTCAGAAGAAAAATCTGTTCAAGTTAGATTTCAACAGTTTTTAATTAATTATTAGAATTGAAATCTTTTTCAATTGTAATATTATTCAGTTTACAATGCGTTATTCACAAATCTTTTATTTCAAAAATTCATCATTTTAGATTTTTATTTTTCAGCTTATATTTTTAATTTAAAGAATTTTAAAGTGCAGTCTTAAAGTCTTACTTAATAAATAAATAAATTTTTCTTTAATGGATCTATACTTTAAGTATTAAAAACTAAACAATAATTTATTTGATAAAACGATTCTAAATTCGTTCAAGTTTAAGAATTTCCAAATTGTTACTGTTTCAATTCGAAATATACGTAATTAATGGCTTTTATTAAATTAAAAATAATGTTTCAGTCTAAATAATTCACTTTTTATACAATTTAATTTGAAATTTTTTAATTAAGAAAAAGAATAATTTTTTAATATTTAGCAATATTTTAATATTAATTTAATACGAGCAAAATTGAAGTCAAATATTTAAAAGTAAACAAGTTGAATTTTAATTGTTTGATATAAATAGCTTTGAATTAATAAAAATTCGAAAAGCTTTTAAACTTTAAAAGTTACAATTAGTATTGCTCTATTTAAAATATGTTTAATTTGTAAACGAAATTGTTGAATTTTTATGTAGAAATAATACTTGAACATTTATGATTTATAGAACAAATTTGATTAATTTTAAGAGATTTTTAGAAGCTTTGAAAAGATTAGAAATTAATTTACAACTTAATATGATGTCAAGTAATTTAAACAAAGTGTGTGGACATTTTTTCAGAATTTCTAAACATATTTTAAAATGAATAGAATCTTTCCTAAAATTGGTAGAAAATCTTGCAAATTTGTTTTTTAAATCCTTAAAATCTTCAAGGTTCTTTTTTGACAATTCTGGAAGTCTTTTTAAATATTCTGTTAAAATAATTTTTGAAAATGAAAAATCATTTTCAATTTTCCTAGGAATCTTAAGAAAATGTTTTTATTCTTTTGGTGCCTTTCAAATTTTCTTATAAAGCTTCTAAATTTTTTGTTTGAAATCTGAAATTTGAAATCATTTCAAGTTCTAAATTAATTTTGAATCTTTTTAAAACTTCTTAAAATCGCTTAAAATTATTCTAATTTTTTATACAAATAATAAGTGTTCAATTGTTATTTATAAATTCAAATTTGAAGGAAATTGTTTTAATTCCCAGGATTTTAAAGAAGTTTTCGGACCAATTCAATTAATTTTGAAAGTTATGTAGAAGTTCTGAAAAAAATTTCGAAAATAATTTAAAATTTTAAAAAATTGTAAACAACTTCTAGATTTCTCAAGATTTTGAAATGAAATATTAAAGCTTTTCAAAGATGCTTAAACTATTCAAAATTAAAATAATTTAACTTCTTATTTAAGAACTTTTATCATTTATGAATTTTTAAAATTTTGAATTTTGCAGTTTATCTGCCATTCATTTAATACTGTTCAATTAAGCATACCAAATTTTTGGATTGAAAAACTTTTCAACGTCAATTTCAAAAAATTAAAATGGTTGTCTATTTTTTATTACTTTAAATGAAAAAATGTTTAGAATAGTTCGATTTTTAAAATTTTATTGACCGGGAAAAATGTTTGCGAACCAGGGAAAAATCGGAAAATGACCAGGAATTTTTTTCTATTCCAAACATTTTGCCATATAAAGTAATAAACAATCAGCAAAAAGATAAAGAATTTAAAGTGGAACCCTTCAAATTCTAAACTTTTGAAATTGAAGTTTAAAAGTTTTCAATTCAAAAATTGTGTATTCAAGTTCTCAAAAATTTTCACGTAAAAAGATTAAGTTCCAAAAATATAAATCCACGTTGACATTTTCAATAGTCTAAATTAAAGAATCAAGCAATAAACTTTAAAAATTTTCAAAATTATATTATTTTAAGTAATTTCAAGCTAGACATATTAAAAATTGAAAAATATTTTTTTTAACTTAACAGTTCTTAAATTAGAAGTTAAATTATTTTTATTTTAATTAGTCTAGGTATCCTTCAAAAGCTTTAAAAATTTAATTTCAAAATCTTGAAAAATCTAGAAGTGATTTTAAATTTTTCCAAATTCAAAATCATTTTTGAATTTTTTCTATAAATTTTAGAAAATCCTGCAAATTTAAGAAAAATTAAATTTTAATTTATAAATAACAATAACAGTTAAAGTTTTAAAAAGATTCGAATTAAATTTAGAACATGAAAGAATTTGAAATACTGACAGCAGAATTTAAAATAAAATTTTTGCATAATTCAAACAAAAAATTTAGAATTTTTTTTAAATTGTGAAAGACTACAAAAAAAATTAATTTTTTATTAAGATTCTTAGGAAAATTGAAAATGATTTTTCACTTTGAAAAATTATTGTAACAAAAAGTTTAAGATTTCAAGAGATTTAAAAAACGATCAAAGAAGAACATGGAAGATTTTAAGGAATTTATTTAATTTAATGGATTTTCAAAAGTGGTGGGAAAACTTCGATTAATTTTGAAAATATTTAGAAGTTCTGAAAAAAATTTTCACACACTTTGTTTAAATTATTTGAAATAATTTCAAGTTTTTAATTAATTTCGAATTTTTTCAAAACTTCTACATATCTCTGAAAAATATTCAAATTTTATCTATAAATAATACGTATTCAATTGTTATTTATACGTCAAAATTTAACAATTTCAGTTATTGAATTAAACACTCTTTGAATAGAACAATTAAAACTGTAATAATAAAAGATTAAAAAGTTCTTTGAAAATGTAAAAGTTCAAAGCTTTCTATGTAAAAAAATTCAGTTTCAAATTTTTTCTTTTAAATATTTGGTTTCAATTAAATGGGATAAGAATTAAATAATTTAGACTCACAATATTTTAAATTTAATAAAAACCTTTAATTATAACTATATTATTATGTATTTATTTTTAAGTTGAAAATAGTAAAACGCACGTTTACATTTTTTCATAGCTAAAAAAATTAATAGAAATAATATAATTATAAATTTATTTATTAAATTTAATATAAAAAAATAATATAAAGGAATATCTGAAACTCTGTGTTAAAAATAATTTCAATTATTATCAAGACGTTCGGATAATAATTTATTTACTCATATTTACAGTTGATAAAATAAAACTATTTTTTATCAAAAATTTTCAACTTCGAATGCTTTTAATTTGTAATTGTTTAAATCCTCAAAACTGCACTTTAATTATTTAAAAAACTGTTAAAATCGAACTTGGGCAGATTTTTTTCTGAAAATTCGTAAAATTCCCGGTTTCTCGGTCCGGTGGCCACCCTGGTTTTTTATTTTAAAAATCTTCGATTTCAAAGCTTCTAATTCTTTTAACCTTTAAAACTGCATTTTAAAATTCTTTAAATTAACATATATATTTAGGAAACTATTTTAAAACGGTTGAAATCACAGTTGAACAAAATTTGTATTCTAAAAGTTTTGTAAAATACCCGGTCAAAAAATAAATTCACTATGTGTCAGCCCTTATTTTTATTTTTTTTAAAATAAGGAATATGGGGACCGGGTTGTGAGGCCTGATATATATTTCCAGTCGATTGTTTTAAAAAATGCAAAAATTTTGAATGGTTCCTTAACTATGAAAAATTGTACCCGAAAAACCCCTGCAATTTTCAGGGAATTTTTTTCCAGGATTTGAGTAGACACCCGGATTTAAAAAATAGTTAATCCACTCGATTTAATATTTAATCATTTTCATGGCACTATTATGCCACTATTTTCCATTTCTGAAATGAGTTCCCGAGATCTTTACGAAGAATAATCGCTAAAACTGGTAATTTGAGCATTGAATTGGAAAAAGTAACGTTTTCTTTTTCAGAAATCGTTTGCATAAATGAAAACGAAATGTACTTGAAAAGTATAATTCACGAGCTCGGTATGGAAATGAAGAGCACAGCGACTTGTTCCCAAATCCACTGTTTCCAATACGGAATATTCAACGTGGAGCAGGCTTTGCTCACGAAAAGTTGGAACTTGCGAAGTATTTTAGAAAGTATTGAGTCCTGTGATGAATTATTGCGAAAAAATTCATTTTTACTCGAACAGGAACATCCAAATTTAATTGCGCCACACGATGAAGATTTGGATTTGATTGAAGAAGAAAATCCAGCTTTACTCGAACAAAGTCAAAAATAGTCCTTATTTGGTAAGATTGTAAATACTTTTAATTGGAAATAAAAATACAATACAGAAAAGACAATTTTGCACTTGGAAACAATACTTTCTTTTTTTTTTCAAATAAAATAAAAGGCCCAGATTTTGAAAAAGCACGTGTTTATTTACAGAGAAATGTGAGAGACGGTAACTCACGATTTTAAAATATACAATTTTGCAGAAATTATCTAATTCCTTGTAACTATAATACTCATTTAACAATTTTGTTTTTCACAAAATGCATCACTTTAATCATTAATTGACGACCAGCAAACAATAAATGATTATAACTAGAGACTTAAAGTCACTAAACAGAACTACAATAGAAAGGAGTTCGTTAAAGCTCGTCAACAAGGCAAAAAAAAACCGAATCAGGAAATTGAAGGCACCTCTCCTGTTCGCTCCGTGCGTACACACAGCTGCCAAAATTATTAAAAAATAATCTTTATTTAACCTATCATTCTATCACCTATAAATTATCAAAATTCCTATTTAAGTATCGCAGGCAATTTGCAATTTCATTTTTTTTTCTTCTAAAAAGTCTACTCTTATATTTTTGGTTGAGAATTCTTCTTTTTTTTGTGAGAAATTTAATTATTTCGTTGAAAATTCAACTGTTTTGTAGAAAATTCGTCCTATTGACTTGAAAATAAAATAATTGTGGTTGAACTCTCGTTTCTCTCTGGATTTAAAATTTTTTCTTCGTTGAAAATAAGATTTTTCATGAAATTAGTTACAGTTTTAATCAAAGAGGAGAATTTTCAAGCTACAGTTCTAATTTCAACCAATAAGATTAATCTTCTACCAAAACGACAAATTTTCGAAAAAAATAGATGAATTTTTAACAAAACAGTTGAGTTTCCAACTAGAAAAGATAAATTTATAAGCGAAACAAATTTTAGATCATTAATTTTCCAACAAAAATATAACGAATTTCCAACCACAGATATGAATTTTCAACTAAACTGCTAAATCTTCAACAAAGTAGTTCATTTTTCAATCAAGCAGTTGAATTTCCGATCAAAAAATATTTTAGTTTTCTATGAAAAAAATTTTAATTCAACCAAAAACTGCGAATTTTCAACAAAATAGTTTAATCTTTAAATAAAAAAATTTCATTTTCATTCAAAAATGATGATTTTTTAATCAAATAGTTGAATTTTCAATTTTAAAAAACTGAATTTTCAATTAAGAAGACAAATTTTCTACCTAAATGACGAATTATAATAAAAAATGATGAGTTTGAAACCATAAACTTGGTTTTTAACTTAGAAAAGACAAATTTCCAACCCAAAATAGAAGATAAATTTTTAATTAAAAAATAATTAATTTTCAACCTAAAAAAACAAATTTCCAGCCAAACAGATAAATATTTAATTCTTCTTCAGAATTATTCTTTTTTTTTTTTTGCTTAAAATTGTATTATTTTTTGAAACTTTAACCATTTTTTTAAAAAGTCATAATTTTTTATTGAAAGTTCATCTGTCTGGATTGAAAATTAACTTTTTTGTGGCAGGTTAATATTTTTGAGTTGAATATTCAACTCTTTTGTAGAAATTTCGTGGAAAATTCATGTATTTCTTTGAAAAACTGTGCTTTTTTGGTAGAAAATTAATCTTTTTGCTTGAAAATTCAACTTTTCTGTCAAAAACAGTTCTTTTTTGTGAAAAATAATTTTTTTTCAACTTAAAATTAACTGTATCATTTTTGGTTGAAAACTGACCTTTTTTAGTCAACAATCAACCATTGCAAATTTCAACTATTTCGTTAAAAATTCAAGTATTGTGTTGAAAAATGGTATTCATTGGTAAAAAATTAATCTTTTTGCTTGAAAATTCATCTTTTCTCTTAAAAACAGTTCGTTTTTTGTAGAAAATAAATTTTTTCCAACGTAAACTTGAACTATTCCATTTTTGGTTGTAAATTGACATTTTTTGTTAAAAAGTCAACTTTTTTGTTTAAAAATTTCAACCACTTTTTTGGAAAACGCGTCTTTTTTGGTAGAAAATTAATGTTTTTGCTTGAAAATTCAACTTTTCTATTAAAAACATTTCTTTTTTGTGAAAAATAATTTTTTTTCAACTTACAATTTAACTATACCATTTTTGGTTGAAAACTGACGTTTTTTAGTTTAAAAAATTCAGCTATTTGATTGCAATTTTTAAACTATTTAATTAAAAATTGATGTATTTTGTTCAAAATTTTTTTCTTTTTTGGTAGAAAATTAATCTCTTTGCTTGCAAATTCATCTTTTTGCGTAAAAATTTAACTTTTTGGTTGTAAACTGACTTTTTTCGTTAAAAATGAAACTATTTGTTTAAAAATTCCAATCATTTCTTTGAAAAACTGGTCTTTTTGGTATAAAATTAATGTTTTTAGCTTGAAAATTCAACTTTTCTATTAAAAACAGTTCTTTTTTGTGAAAAATAATTTTTTTTCAACTTAAAATTTAACTATAGTATTTGTGGTAGAAAATTCATTCTTTTAGTTCAAAATTCAACTATTTGTTGCAAATTTTAATTGTTTCGTTAAAAATTCATGCATTTTGTTGAAAACATGTTATTTTTTGGTAGAAAATTACTCTTTTTGCTTGAAAATTCTATAATTTCATTGAAAATGTATGTATTTTGTTAAAAAACTAGCATTTCTTGGTAAAAAGTAAATCTTTTTGCTTGGAAATTAATTTTCTTCCTTAAAGACGAATTTTAAACAAAATACATGAATTTGTAAGAATTTTTTCTTTTGTTTATATCGCTGTGTCCTTTTCAACTTGATAAAAATATTATTTTCGTCTTTATTCAAACAACAGAAAAACGTCTTACGTAATATATGGACAATCCCTAAACTTGAATTTTTATCTATAAAAAATAAATTTCCAAGCTAAAATAGAAGATAAATTTTTAGTTAAAAAAAATTAATTTTAGATTTTAAAAAACAACAAAATTTCCAACCAAATAGATATATATTTAATTCTCTTCAGAATTAATCCTTTTTTTTTGTTTGCCAGAAATTTAATTATTTTTTTGAAAATTTAACAATTTTTTTAAAAGTCATCCTTTTTTGTTGAAATTTCATCAGTCTCGATTTAAAATTAACTTTTTGCGGAAGATTACTATTTTTGGGTTGAATATTTAACTCTTTTGTAGAAAATTCGTCTTTTTGGCTCGAAATTTCAACAATTTGGTCACATCTAAAAATTACAAGTTCAATTTTTCAAAACGGTACCTTCTAATTTTTATTCTGTACTGACAGAAATTCTCTGGAATTTTTTCGAATAAAAACAAAGTTTTATTGGTGCCCGGAAGTTTTTGAGATTTTCAAAAATTTTGAAATATATTCTACAGATGTAAAAATGGCATAAAAATCATTTTTGTGTGATGAAAATGTGTCTGCTGTACACAGAAATTCTGTTTAAATGAAGAAAAAAAATGACTTTTTTGGATTAAGCTAGATTAACATTTATTTTTAAAAAGTTAAAAACAATTTTTGACACGTATTTAATTAAAATTAGAGTAAGAAACAATAATTTTATATTTAAAACAATATTTTTAAACTTTTTAAAAATCAATATCAATCTAACCGAATAAAAAAAAGTCATTTTTTGTTAATTAAAAAAGAATTCCTGTATTTGACAGAAATTCTTTTTATAATTTTCACTTTTTTTTCTTGCGACCTAAAACACTACATACAAATTATTTTTATAACATTTTTGCACTGGTAGAATAAATTATTAAAAATTCGAAATGTTTAAAAACATCTCGTCACAATCAAAACTTTTTTTTTTTATTTTGAAAAAAATCCAGACTTTTTGTCACTAAGAGGAAAAAGTTGGAGGGGTGTCATTTTGGAAAAATGAATTTATAATTTGTAATTTTTAAAATTAAAATCTTTTTCTATTTTGTGAAGAAAATTCTCTCTTTTTTAATGAACTCAACCAGGATTTGATTTAAAATCAAAATCTGTAGTTTGAAAAATTAACTACTACGTTTTTTATTGAGAGCTAATTTTTTAGATGAAAATTTAACTATTTTGTACAAAATACGTCTTTTTTGGATGAATTTCAGCCGTTTTTGATTCAAAATCAAAATAGCTTAATGTAAATATCAAATATTACATTTTTTCTTGAATATTTATCTTTTTTAGTTGAAAATTCAACTTTTTGATTGAACATTAATGTATTTTGTTTAAAAAAGTGTAATCTGGCAGATAGTGAACATTTTTTAAGAGAAAATTGCAAATCGTGTCAGAAGCATTTTTTTTTTATATTTTAAAATCCGAGAAATATATTTATAAATTTTCGTCACACCATTTTTTAACAAGGCGCCCAGTTTTCGTTTTAATCGTAAAAAATAACATTAGGAATAAAAAATAAGAATATGTCCACGTAGCAGGCAGACTTTAAAAAATAATATTATAATTTTTAAAATGTTCCAAAAAAACCTGCATAAATATTTTCAGCTTCTAAATAATTATAAAAATTATTATAATTAGTAACCGTATTCGCCTGATTATATTTTTCTAGAAAATTAATCAGTTTTGGTTGAGAATTCAACTATTTTGTTAAAAATGCGTTTAAAATTTAATTAAAAATAGTACCCACCTCAATTTTTACTTTAAAAAAAATCAATTTCTCTCATTTTTCGTGATAAAATCACCATATTTTCCTTGTTTTTAGAGAATTCTAGACAAAAATAAAATAGAAATTTGAAAAAAAAAAATTGTAGGCCCATATTATCGCCTTCAGTTGTGTGATTGACGCACAGAGCTAAGAACTTCTAATTAAATCTGTATTTTCGAATCCACAAATAAGTCTCCGAAAAAAAAAACTGGACATATCTAGGGCAGAATATTCTCCAAATTTAAAAAACCCTCATAATCTCACACTCGAAACTCGTCATTTTCCCAAAGATTTAATAGCCACAATAGCCGTCGAATATTCATAAAATAACTAAACTCAGTCTTCAAAAATTTCTAAACGATTATGGTATGTAAATTTTTTTAAACCCAATATCACTGTTGAAAGGGAATTTTCACTGAAATTATTCCTCTCGATTAAATCTCCTTTTCTTTGCCCTGAATACATCCCCGATTTCTAGAAAGTAAAATGCAAAAGGTTGTTGTTTTTTTTTTTCTTTCTGTCTTTTTTATAACTTCCTAATCCTAACTTTTCACCTTTTTTTCAGCCGGTTTCGTGAAATTACTGCTTTTATACTGTTCAGGAACATTACTCTCGTCCTGACTACTAAAATCTTTATCCTCAGCAGAGTGCCGCTTTCGCTTTGTGCTTTTGCCGCCGCATTTCCGCCAAATTTTCCGTTTTCGCTCGGCATCGTCGTCCGAAGTGTCCGAATAGTGATGGCGACTCGACGCTTTTTTGGAATCCAGACGGAATTCCTCGGGACTAGAACTTAAATGAAGATCGCGCAGCTTTTTCTCATTTGTATCTTCTCTTCGGCGCTTCGAGTCTCTCTCGGAACTTCTTCTCACACTTTCACACCTTTTTCGTGCCGTCTCGACGGCAACTTTCTTGCAATTTTCTAGACTCCTTTTTGAATATTCTAGACTCTTTTTCGAAATTTCTAAACACTTTTTGAGAATTTCTGGACTGTTGAGACTTTCTGGACCCTTTGTCAATCGTTCTGGACTCCTTTTTGAACTTTCAGAGGTCCTTTTTGATCTGTCGGGACTCTTTCTTGATCTTTCGGAACTCTTTCTAGATCGTTCGGGACTTTTTTTCGATCGTTCTGAACTTTTATTTCTACTAGTGACGGATTCTTTGGACATTCTCATTCTCCGATCGGAACTGTCGTAGCGATTCCGAGACCTGAATTCAGATTTGTGTTCGCGACTTCGACTTCTTCTTTTGCGATGTTGACTCGAGTCGGAATCGTCAGAGCGCTCGATTGGCTTCGAAGATTTTGCTATTCGGGCTTTATTTTTTGACCAGTGCTGGAGTTTCATACTCTTTGCTATTACCCGTTTCTGATGATCGAGTTGCGGAAACAGGTCTGGAAATTAAATATACAATTAGAAAAATGCCCAATTAGAAATTAAAACTTTTTTTTATCAAAGCAGGGTGACCGTTTTAATCAAAGAACAACATTCCCGGGTTTTCCCCGGTTCGCAAATATTTTGCCCGGTCAATAAAATTCTAAATCTAAAACATTCAAACTGAAACTCTTGAATTTTTATCTTTTAAAAGTGAAGTTTAAAAGTTTTTAAATTAAAACATTTTCTATTGAAATGTGCAATAATTTACAAGTATAAACTACTAACAGTTTACAACTGAATAATTTCAAGTTTAATGAATTTTTACTGCAAAATTCCAAATTTTTTTCATTCATAAATTATAGAGTTCAAAGATTTAGATTAGGTTCCAAAAATATAAATCCAGGTTAACATTTTCAATAATTTAAATTGAAGAATCAATTAATGAACTTTAAAAATGGACAAAATTATATTATTCAGTTATTTTAGGCCATTAAATATTTTAAAATTTAAATTTTTTCAAATTAAAATTTCTTAAATTAGAAATTAAATTATTTTCATTTTAAATAGTTTCAAATAATTTTAACGAAGTGTATAATTTCTATTGAAAAAAGAAACTATTTTTCACAAAAGAGAACTGTTTTTAATAGAAAAGTTGAATTTTCAAGCCAAAACATTAATTTTCTACCAAAAAGGCCAGTTTTTCAAAGAAATTAATTTAATTTTTAAACAAATAGTTGAATTTTTAACAAAAAAAGTCAGTTTACAACCAAAAATGGTATATAAAATTTGTTTATTTATAACGAAATTTCGGTGCAAATACGTACAACCTAATTTAAAACAACATGTAGATTTTTGCAGTTTATAAAAAATTTAGAAGCTTTTCACGAATTGTGAAAGGCTCCAAACGAACAAAAACAATTTATTAAAATTCCTAGAAAAATTGAAAATGATTCATTTTGTAAAATTACTTTTACAGAATATTTAAAAAAAAATTAAGAGATTTTCAATATTATTAAAAACGACCCGAGAAGAATTTAAGGATTTTAAAAAAAAATTTAAGATTTTCTCAAAATTGTAGGAAAAATTTTATTCAGTTTAAAAAATGTTTTAAAGTTCTGACATTTTTTTTCACAAACTTCGTTTAAATTACTTGATATCATTTTAAGTTTTCTAAATATCTCTTAAAATGACTCAAATTTTTCTACAAATAATACGTGTTCAATTATTATTTATACATAAAAATTCGATAATTTCGCTTATAAATTAAACATTTTATTACATAGAACAATAAAAATTGCAACGTTCAAATATTAAAAACTTGTCGAAATTTTAACAATTCAAAGCTTTCTATGTCAAAGAATTAAGTTTTAAATTGTTTACTTTTAAATATTTTGCTTCAATTTAGTCGTCTTAAATTATAAGTCAAATATTGTTAAATATTAAATAATTATCCTTTTTCGTAATCAAAACTTTTTTAATTAAATGGGTTAAAAATTGAATAATTTAGACTGAAACAATATTTTTAATTTCAGTAATTACAGTACCTATTGTCAAAAATGGTGACATTTTTGTCTAAAATAGGTGGCAAATAGGTGATAAAAAAATGTTAAAGAAGACAAACAAACCCGGAAATTTTTTTTTTCGATTAAAACGGCCACCCTGAAAAATGGAGTATTTATATTTCCACTGAGAACTAATTTTCAATTTTTGCTAAAAAAATTAAGTAGATGAATTTCTATCAAGAAAAAGTAATTTTCAATTTAAAAAACAGCAAAAAGAACGATTTTTCTACAAAAAAAGTTGAATTTTGTAACGAATAGATGAATTTTATACAAAATTTTTTCATTTTCAATAAAATAGTCTAATCCTCGACCAAAATAGATAAATCTTCATCTAAGAAGTTGCATTTTTAACCAAAAACTCAAAAAGTGATGAAGTTTCTACCAAAAAAAGAATTTTCCACCAAGAAAAATTTTTCAGTCAAGAATAAAAATTAATGTTAACCAAATTGTTGAATTTTCAACAAAAATATTAATGTTTATCAAAAAATGTTATGGCTAATATTTCCACAACAAAATTGTAATTAAAAACAAAAAACTGTTTGTTGAATTTTCAAGACAAAAAGCCTAATTCTCTATAAAACAATTTAATTTTGGAAACGAGAACATAAAATAACGTCAAAAAAGTTTATTTACAATTAATCAGTTGACTTTTATAACAAAATATTTGAATTTGTAGTTTCAAGAAAAAAAAAACATTTTTTTAACAAAAAGAATTGTTAATTTTATTTTTTAAACAAAAAACGGACTTACAACTAAAATTACGAATCTTTAACGAAAAAAATGAATTTTGAACAAATTCGTTCAACTTTCAACCAAGTAGTGGAATTTAAAAAAAATCATTTTTTTTGGTTCAAAATTCTACTTTTTGGTTACAAATTCTACTATTTATTTAAAGATTTAATTATTTTGTTGAAAATTAAAGTCCTTTGTTAAAAAGTAATCGTTTTTGGTCGAAAATTAATACTTTTGTAAAATATTTATATTTTTTATTGAAAATGTATCTTTTTTGATTGAAAATTAATCCCTTTTATTTGAAAAGTCTATTATTGCATTATTGTTTAAGAAATAATCTCTTTTACTTAAAAGAACATACTTTTTGTGAAAATTCAACGATTTTTTTGAAAAAGTCATAGTTTTTGGTCAAAAATTTATGCTTTTGTAAAAAATTAATTTTTTTATTGAAAATTAATTCCTTTAATTTGAAAAGTCAATTATTGCATTATTGTTTAAGAAATAATCTCTTTTACTTAAAAAAACATACTTTTTGTGAAAATTCAACGATTTTTTTGAAAAATCATCGTTTTTGGTCAAAAATTTATACTTTTGTAGAAAATTAATATTTATTGATAGAAAATTTATCTTTTGGGGAAAAAATCTTTTTTTTTAGTTTTTACAAATTCACATTTTATGATAGAGAGTTAATAATTTTTATTGAAGTCTGATATTATATTTTTGGTGTTTAATTAAAAACGCCACAGATTCGTTGAGAGTATAATTATTTTAATGAAAATTCCACTAGTTTCTTAAAAAGTCACCTTTTTTTGTTTAAAATTAATTTCTTGGTTCCATAAATCCATTATTTGGTTCAAAATTTATATTTTTTTAGTAAAAGTTAGTTGTTTTGACCAAAAACAAAACAAAAAAGTATCATATTTCTGTTTCAGAATTAATCTGAATTCAACTATTTTGTTAAAAAGACACATTTTTTTGTCGAAAATTCATCCTCTTTGGATTGAAATTTCTCTTTGACTTAAAGAATCCTCTTTTTGGGTGGCAAATTAAACTTTTTGCTAAAAAAAATCACCTTTTGGCTAAAAATTCACATATTTTGATGATTTTGAAGATCAAAATTACATTTTTGAATTATAAATCTTCTAATTTGAAGAAATGTATCTCAAACCCTTTTTATGAAAAGTGTTTCGCATTTTTTAGCAAGCATTTATTCAATTTTTATTAAAACTGTTAATTTTTGAAGTTGCATAAGTAAAAAGGCATATATTTTGATGATTTTGAGGGTTAAAAGTACATTTTTCAATCATTCTTTCATTTTGAAAATACAGAAGTGAAAATTACTCAATTTTAAACATTTATATTTCAAAGTAATGTAATTAAAAAATACATAAATTCGAACCATTTTTAGTTTCAAATACTTCCATTTTGAGGACCGAAAAGGTAAAATTCGTAAATTTTGAATATTTGAAAATGAAAACTCTTCAATCTTAACGCAATATAATTTAAAATCCTAAATTTAGATGATTTTGAAGATCAAAATTAAAGGTTTTCCATTAAAATAAAAATTTTTAAATTTAAAAAATTTTTATTGCAATTTTTAATGATAAAACTAAAGGCATGTATAATTTTAAATTGTAAATTAAAAAAATTAAATACTGAATTTAAAAAATTTTTAATCCAAAGCTCTACAATTTACAAATAAAAAATCTTCAATTCATAGAAATATAAATAGAACTCCTAAATTTGGATGATTTTGAACTTTAAAAGTAAAGTTTTTCAAATTAAAATTCAATTAAATCCATTTTAAAGATTTACATTAGAAAAATTCTTAAATGTTTACGACTTGTTATTTGAACTACTTCAAATTTGATATATAAATAAAATTCCTAAATTTTGCTAGTCTTGAATATTAGAAGTAAAGTTTTAAATTCCTAGTATTCCAAATTGAAAAAATTTTTTTAAATTTAAATCGTCAAAATTACAGAATTTAACATTGTAAAAGTTGAAATATGCATACATTTTAATTGTAAATTTAAAAAATCTCCAGTTTCAAAGATGCGTAAATCAAAATTTCCAAATTCTAATGATTTTGAAAATCAAAAGTCAAATTTTCAATTCTAAATATACCGAATTGATGAAATTTTCAATGAAAATCATCAAAATTACAGAATATTTAATAGTAAAACTTGATAATTGCATAATTTTAAACGTTCTTCAATTATTTTCAATTTTAAATGATCCAATTTTAAAAATTCAAAAATTTAAATTATTAAATGTTGAACGCTTTTTATTAGTAATAATACAATTTCAATTCCTTTTGATTTTAAATTATCCCATTTTTTACATTATAACTTCATAATATTCCATTTTAAATATTTTGAAATGGTCCTATTTTCGAAATTTTAATCAGAAATCACTCAATTTCGAGAATCTTCAATTAAAATTAAATTAAATTAAATTATGATTTAGAAACGGTTAAAGTTTAATTATCGAAAATTCTAAAGTTTTTAATTTTTAATTGTTCAATTTTGAAGGCTTTTAATAAAAAATAATACAATTTCCATTCCATTGAATTTTAAATCATCCAACTTTCAAAATTATAATCTGCAAATATTCCATTTTTAATATTTTTAAATTGTCCTATTTTTGAAGTTTCAATCAAAAATTATTTAATTTCGAGAATCTTCAATTTTAAATAAAATTTCAGCTTGTTTCTAATGAAATTGTTCAATTTTGAGAACTTCTGATTAAAAACGGTCGATTTTCAATTATTCAGTTTCAAGCGATAATTTAGGAATGATACAACTTCAATTATTCAAAAGTTTTTAATTTTCAATTATTTAAAATTTAACGCTTTTAATTAGAAATAATGCAATTTAAATTGATTTGAATTTTAAAGATTTCAATTTCAGTGATTATAATCTTCAAATATTTCATGGTTAACACGTTGAAATTGTCCAGTTTTCGAAATTGAGTCTAAAATTAAAAAGAAATTTAGAGCTTCTAATAAAAAATGTCAATTTCAAATGATTGCATTTTATATCATCCTTTTTACCAAATTTTACCAATCCTAAATTTTTTATACTTCGGTGTGTGGAACTGTTAAATTTTGAATTTTAAAAATTGAAATTCAAAAGTTTTTAATTAAAAAATGTTGTATTCACATGCTCAATAATTTACGCGTAAAAAATTGAAGGTACTAACATTTTTCAAACTTTTAAAATTATTATATTAGAAATTCAATTATTTTCTTTTTAAATTGTTTAAATATCCTTGGAAAGCTTAAAATTTTTATTTCGAAATCTTGAGAAATCTAGAAGCTGTTTTTATATTGTTTTAAATTTAAAATTATTTTGTAAATTTTTTCAAAACTTCTAAATATCTGTTAAATTAATTGAATTTTTTCAACAATTTTCAGAAGATCCTGCAAATTTGAGAAAATTTCTTTATAATTTGAATGTATAAATAACAATTGAACATTTTTATTATTTGTAGGTGAAATTTGAGTTATTTTAAGATATATGTAGAAGTTTTGAAAAGATTCAAACCTTATGTAAAACTTGAAATGATAGCCTGATATAAAACAAAATGTAGATTTTTGCAGATTTTAAACAAAAAAATTAGATTCTTTTCAAGAATTGTCAACGGCTTCAAAAAAATAAAAACATTTTCTTAAGATTCCTAGGAAAACTAAAAATAACTTTTCAGTTTGAAAACTTATTTTAAGAGAATATTTAAAAAGCTTTTCAAACATTTAAACAAAATTTCCAAAAAAGATTCTAAAAGATGTTAATAAAACTTTATAAAGTTTGCATGATAATTTTTTATCTTTTTATAACTCTTAAATATCTCTTCAAATTACTCAAATTTGGCCTACAAATTTTAATTTTTAAATTATAGATCAAAATTTCACTTACAAATTAAGAATTTTTCGAAATTTTAACGATTCCAGGTTTTTTATGTCAAATAATTCAGTTAAAGATTTTTTTCTTTTAAATATTTGGTTGTCAATTTACTTGTCTTCAACAAAAATTCAAATATTGCTAAATATTCAATAATTAACCTTTTTTTTAATTAAAAATTTCAAACCGAATGGGGTAAAAATTAAATATTTTGGACTGTAACAATATATAAAATTTAATAAAATTCTTTAATTAAGAATATATTATTATGAAGTTTTTTTTTAAGTTGAAAATAGTTGATCAACTTACAGTCACACGTTCACATTTTTTTATTGACTAAGACTTTCAAATTGAAACCGTTCAAGATTTAATGTTAAAATCTGAAAATTCTTAAATTTTGAACTGGTTTAAAATCGTTTTGTCAAACCGTTTATGTTCACTTTTTATTACTTAAAGTACAGACAAATTAAAAAAAAATTTATTTATTAAATAAAAAGGTTTTTTATCCAAAATTTTCCACATCAAAGGCGTTTATTTGTTCAAGTCTTTAAGAAAGCATTTTAAAATTTTTTAAATTAAAAATGTAAGCTGAGAAATAAAAATTTTAAATGAAAAATATTTAAAGTAAAAAAATCTTGAATTATGCATTATAAGCTGAATAACAGCGTAATTGAAAAACATAACTGTTAATTATTCATTATTGTTTCTAAAATGGTATAAACTTGATATTTAAAAATTTCTTAAATAATGGATTTTAAAATTGTTTATATCTTTAATGTTATGAAATAAAAATCCAGATAAATCAACGTATGCATTTAGTGCTAGTATTAAATAATTTTGAACAGAAAAATTACCTTCAGAATTTTCAAGAGCCCTTTTTGCTGAATTCATTTCAGCTTCTTGAATGCTGTGGCCAGAAGCTTTAGCTAAACGCCTTCCTTTGAAGTAAACAGCAACCGTATAAACTCTCGTATTAGTTGGCCCTTTGCACTCAATAACTCTGCAAACAAAAAATTAGGAAATTAGGATTGTATATTTTGCAAATTGGGAAACAATTTTATTATAATTAGCGAGCTTTTCCATAAACCACGAGGCCCAATTTTAACCATTTTTTACTTTCTTTAACCACTTTTGCTTCTTTTATTTATTTATTTTTTATTATATAAGCAAATGTCCCATATGGACGTTCAAAGGCAAAAATAAATAATTTGCCTTCAATTATGTTGCCAGCGATGCAATGCGATGCCAATAAATGTATACAGTGATCATTTGTTTATATAATAATTTTCTTAAAAATTTTTAATCACGAGAACTCGTATAAAATTTTGTTAGAAAACATTATTGTAAACTTGATTTTTGAAATAAAATTTTCCGAACACGTCATTTTATTTGATAATAAAATTTACTTCCGAGTGTTTCTAAACATTCTTGATAAAAAAGATAAATTTAATTTTTATAAAATAGTAACAATAAACATTCTGCTTTCACAATACAATTTGTGAATTTCTTATCACTTTCGAAGAGACGAGAAAAGTGAAGTCATGGATTTCTGGTCGAAATAGAAATCGGTAGATTTGAAGAAACTTTTTTAATTTTCTAAAAAGAGTCTTCAAGATTTGAAAATAATTTTTGTTATTTTGCAGAATTCTAAAACAATTTTGGAAAAAATTAGACTAATTTAAAAAGGTGTTTAGAAGGTTTGGAGAGATTACATTTTTTTAAATCAAATTCAAATTTTCTGTCTTTGAAAAAATGCCAAGCTTTCCTAGAATTTTGAAAGTTACTCATAAAATAAAAACAATTTCTTAGGATACCTGACGAAATTTAAAATGATTTATTATATCAAAAATGAAATTGCAAATGATTTCTAAGATTCTCAAAAAAATATGAATGACTTAAGGCATTTTTTTTAACAATTTTAAAAAATTTTCGACAATGTTAAGAAAAATTAGAATAATCTTTTTTTATTTATAATTTTTTTTTAATTCTAAAAATAACTTCAAACGAAATTGCAGAATTCTAAAACAATTTGATTAAAAATTCGAATAATTGAAAAAGTTTAAAAAGTTTTGAAAAGATTTTTAAAAAATTAAACAAAATGTAGATTTTGTGAGATTTCAACAACAAGATATCTGGCGAAAAGATATATGGGAATTTTTTGAAATGATTTCTTGTTTAAAAAAATTAATTTAAAAAGAATATTTAAAAATATTTTAAAATATTTCAAACGATTCCCACAATTATCTATAAAAAATCTTCAAGATTTGAAAATAATTTTTATTATCTTGCAGAATTCTAAAACAATTTAGGGGAAAATTAGAAAAGCTTATAAAGGTGTTTAGAATTATAAAGGTGAAAGATTTTAAGAGAATTTTTTAAATTTTAAACGATTTTTCCAAAATTGTAGGAAAAGTTCGAATTATTTAAAAAGATATTTTGAAGTTTTGAAAAAATTCCAAAAACAATTAAGGATTTAAAACAAAATGTAGATTTTACAACATATCTAAAGTTTTGAAATTATTCAAGGGACATTTTTAAGTAATTTGAAAAATATTTAAAAAGATTTTTAAACATTTCAAAAGATTCCGAAAATTGTAAAAAAAGAATATTTAGGATATGAAAACAATTTGTAATATTTTGCATAATTGGAAAACAATTTAAAAACAATTTTAAAAATTTTAAAGAAAATGTATATTTTTAAGATTTTGAAAAAATGGCGAACCTTTTTAAGAATTTTAAAAGTTACTCATAAAATGAAAAAAAAATCTTAGGATTCCTGGGAAAATTTTAAATGATTTTTTATTATGAAAAATGAAATTGCAAATTATTTGTAAAAATATAAAAAAATATGAAAGATTTTAAGGAAATTTTCAATCATTTTTTTTTTAATTGTAGGAAAAATTCGAATAATTTTTTCCAAAATTGAGTAGTTTTGCAACAATTCTAAAAATAATTTTTTTTAAATTGCAGAATTCTAAAACCACTTTTAGATAAAATAGAGTAATTGAAAAAGATTTTTTTAAGTTTTGAAAAAATTTAAAACAAAATGTATATTTTTTAAGATTTTGAAAAAAATGGCGAAAATTTTTCAGAATTTTGAAAGTTACTCAGAAAATGAAACAATTTTCTTATGATTTCTGGGAAAATTAAAAATGATTTTTTTATGAAAAATGAAATTGCAAATGATTTTTAAAAATCTAAAAAAATATGAATGATTTGAGGCAATTTTAAAAATTTTAAACAAATTTTCGAAAATGTTAAGAAAAATTCGAATAATTTTTTGTTTAATTTATAAAAAAATTTTACATTCTAAAAATAATTTAAAACAAAATTGCAGAATTCTAAAACAATTTGATTGAAAAGTCAAATAATTTAAAGAGTTTTAAAGGCGTTGAAAAGATTTAAAAACATTTTAAAACAAAATGTGAAATTGCAAATAATTTCTAAAAATGTCCAAAGAACATGAAAGATTTTAAGGCTTTTTTTTTAATTTGAAACATTTTTTCAAACATTTTAGGACAGTTCGAATCATTTTCTACAAAATTTAAAAGTTTCAAGTTTCAAGAGCTTTTTAAATTTCTTTCACATAAATAAATAAAAGAAAAGAAAAATTAATTTTCAAAGATTTCAAAAAACTTCTACAGCTGTCTAAAAATGTGGAAAAAAGCTGCAACTATTTTGTTGAAAATTCATTTGTTTTTTTAAATCAAATTCTACTCTTTCTAATCCAACATTAAAATCCTTTTTAGTTTAAATATTAAATTTGTTGAAAACTCTTTTTTTTTAAACTTCAACAACTACTTGGTTAAAAGTTGAACTCCATGGTTAAAAATTAACTTTTTGGTTGGAGATACATCATTCTAGTTTAAAATTCATCTCTTTGGTTGTTAATGTTACTATTACGTTGAAAATTTAACTTTTTGTTTTAAAATGAACTTTTTCACGAAAATTCATATTTTGGGTTAAAAAATTTAACTATTTTGTAGAAAATTCGCCTATTTTCTTTCATTTTTTTAGCAATGCAACTGGTTGAAAATTAATATTTTTTGATTGAGGCTTCAAGCATTATTTTGAAAAATCGTCTTTTTCGATCAGTTTCAATGTTATTCTATTTAAAATTAAAATCTTTTTGGCAGAAATATTAATTATGCACTAAATTTTTGGTTGAGACTTCATATTTTTTGGTTGCAAATGTAACCATTTGGTTTAAAATAATATTTTTTTATTGAAAATTCATATTTTCGGTTAAAAAATTTAACTATTTTGTAGAAACTTCGTCTATTTTGTTGAAGTTTGTTTTGTCTATTGAATTGGTAAAAAGTGATTTTTTTGGTAAAAATTGAACTGTTTAAAAATTAATCTTTTTTGGTCGAAGATTCATCATTTTAGTTTAAAAGTTTTCTATTTAAATGACACTAACTCATTTCTTAAGAATTTGTTTATTTTGTATTTAATTAATTTTTTTAATCGAAAATTTAACTTCCACTTTTATTTAACAATTTATTTTTTATTTAAAAACTTAGGTATCTTGTTGAAAATTCATCTTTTCTAGCAGAAAATTAATATTTTTTAATTGAAAATTCAACCATTTTTTTAATGTATCTATTTTTGGGTAAAAATGTGACTGTTGGGTTGAAAACTATTCCACTTTGATTAAGGATTCCATTATTTTTTTCAAAATTCGTGATTTTTAGTTGACAAATTGACTATATTTACATTTCAACACTTTTTAAATGAAAATTTATACTTTTCGGTTAAAAAGTTTAACTATTTTGTAGAAAATACGTCTACTTTGGTAAGAAATTAATTTTGTTTGTAAAAATACAGCCTGTTAAAAATTAAGTTTTTTTTTTAATTAAAAATTCAACCATTTTCTCTAAAACTCCTCTTTTGGGTTGAAAATCTAAGAAAAATGAATAATTTGGTTGAAAATTTAACAATTATAAAAAAAAGATCTTTATTTTGTGAAAATGCAACTGTTTGGTTCAAAACAACTTCGCTTTGATTGAGAATTCAATTATTTTTTTCAAAATTCGTAATTTTTAGTTGAAAAATTGTCTACACTTAAATTTTAACACTTTTTAAAATGAAAATTCATACTTTTCGGTAAAAAGTGCAACTATTTTGTAGAAAATACGTCTATTTTGGTAAAAAATTAATTTTTTTTGTAAAAATACAGCCGGTTAAAAATTAAGCTTTTTTAAATTGAGAATTCAACCATTTTTCTTAAAAATTCCTCTTTTTGGGTTGAAAATCCAACTACTTCGGTAGAAAATTCAATTATTTGGTTCAAAATTCGTGATTTTTGGTTGAAAAATAAACTACTTCATATAAATTTCAATACTTTTTTAAACACTTTTTTAAAATGAAAATTCATACTTTTCGGTTAAAAAATTTAACAATTTTGTAGAAAAAAACGTCTATTTTGGTAAGAAATTAATTTTTTTTTGTAAAAATACAGCCGGTTAAAAATGAAGCTTTTTTTTTAAATTGAGAATTCGACTAGTTTCTTAAAAATTCCTCTTTTTGGCTTGAAACGCCAACTGTTTTGGTAGAAAATTCAATTATTTGGTTGAAAATTAAACAATTTTTTTACATTTTATCTTTTTGGGTAAAAATGAGACTGTTTGGTTGAAAACTATTTCGCTTTGATTGAGGATTCAATTTTTTTCAAAATTCGTAATTTTTAGTTGAAAAATTGACTACATTTAAATTTCAACACTTTTTTCAATGAAAATTCACACTTTCGGGTTAAAAAATGTAACTATTTTGTAGAAAATACGTCTATTTTCATAAGAATTTAATTTTTTTTCGTAAAACTACAGCCGGTTAAAAATTAAACTTTTTTTTCATTGAGAATTCAACCGTTTTCTAAAAAATGCCTTTTTCACATTGAATATCCAACTAATTTGGTAGAAAATTCAATTATTTGGTTAAAAATTCAATTTTTTTTAATTTGATCTTTTTGGGTAAAAATCTGACTCTTTAGTTGATAACTATTTTGCTTTGATTGAGGATTCAATTTTTGTTTCAAAATTCGTAATTTTTAGTTGAAAAATTGACTACTTTTAAATTTCAACATTTTTTAAAATGAAAATTCATATTTTGGGTAAAAAAATTAAACTATTTTGTAGAAAATACGTCTATTTTGGTAAAAAAAATAATTATTTTTTGGTAAGAATACAGCCGGTTAAAAATTAAGCTATTTTTAAATTGAGAATTCGACCATTTTCATAAAAATTCCTCTTTTTGGGTTGAAAATCCAACTATTTTGGTAGAAAATTCAATTATTTGGTTGGAAATACAACCATTTTTTTTACATTTTATCTTTTTTGGGTAAAAATGTGACTGTTTGGTTGGAAACTATTTCGCTTTGATTGAGGATTTAATTATTCTTTTTCAAAATTCGTAATTTTCAGTTGAAAAATTGACTACTTTTAAATTTCGACATTTTTTAAAAAGAAAATTCATAATTTTCGGTAAAAAAATTAAACTATTTTGTAGAAAATACTTCTATTTTGATAAAAAATTAATTTTTTTGGGTAAAAATACAGCCGGTTAAAAATAAAGCTTTTTTTTAACTGAGAATTCAACAATTTTCTTAAAAAATCCTCTTTTTGGTTTGAAAATCCAACTGTTTAAGTAGAAAATTCAATAATTTTGTTGAAGTTTTGTTGAAGTTTGGTTGAAAACTATTTCACTTCGATTAAAGATTCAACTATTTTTTTTCAAAATTCAGGATTTTTGATTTTGTAAAAATTAACTACTTCATATAAATTTCAACATTTTTTAACACTTTCTTAATGAAAATTCATACTTTTCGGTTAAAAAAATTTTTTGTTGTAAAAATACAACTGGTATTCAACCATTTTCTTGAAAATTCGTCTTTCTCGATAAGTTAAAATGTTTTTCATTTAAAATTCAAATCTTTTTTGGTTCCAAAATTCATCTATTTGGATGAAAATGTACTTTCTGTTTAAATTTTGATTCGATATATCTGAAATCTTGAAAAATATTTATGAATTTTCTCCAGAATGTTAGGAAAATTATATTTATATTATTTTTATGACGAATTGTTTTAAATTTGTATACAAAATTGTCCCTGTAAAAATGAATGAAGAATTTTTCTCAAGAAAAAGTCTAAAATCGGTCAAGAATTTACTGAATTTGCTGAGAAAAAAAAAGAAGAAAAATTGCTGAAGGCAATTTTGAACTGCCTGATGGGAAAACCGGCATTGAAAATAATTCTATTCAAGAGATAAATGACTCACTTGTAAACAGGAATATCGGGTTCTCCACCATCCATTGTTCTCAAAGTTAAGCAGCATTGTTGCAATTTACTCTTAGGATCGTTCCAGTCTTGATTCATAATAAAATCTTGAAGGCGAGGGAAGAAACAAACATCGCAGAAAACCTGGCAGTAATCCAAACCCTTATCAACGTAAAGGGCTCCCAAAAATGCTTCGAGCAAATCTGCCCTGTCTTTCGTTTTCAATTCGGCTTTCGGATTTCCATAAAGTGCATACTGCGTCATTCCTAAATCGTCGCACACTACCGCTTGCGTTTTATTATTTACAAGAGAACTTCGCAGTAGCTGAAAATAAAGAATTGCCATTTAATATAATAATATAATAGTAGATATATCCTGAAGTATTTTTTTCGGGTAATAGAGGATCTTAGAGGACTAGAGAAAGTAGATCAATTTTAAATTACATCTTTTAAAATTAATGATGTTATAAAAATTTATTTCCAAAATTATATATTAGATCTTGAAATTGTTTAAATTATGATTTATTTTCTAAAATATTTAATTTGCTTATTATAATTATGTTATTTTGCAGTTTCAAATTATAATCAAGAATTGATTAATATGCCCAAAAAATGGGAATTCAATTCATAATCCAACGAATCCCAAAAAATATCATTTTTACTTTTTAATAATTTTTTTATATTTTAAAATGAATTATCAACCAAAAAATATGAATTCTTAAGAAAAAATGAAAAGCGTGATTAATATTTCAACCAAGAAAGATTTTAATTTTAAATTAAAAAATTTGTACTTATCAAAAAAGACGAATTTTCAACAAAATGGTTAAATACCAGTTGTATTTTTACAAAAAAAAATGTGTTTTACAACCAATCACATTTTTACCCAAAAAATATCAAATTAAAAAAAGCTGTTGAATTTTCAACCAAATAATTGAATTTTATACCAAAACAGTTGGATTTTCAACCCAAAAATAGGAATTTTTAAGAAAATGGTTGAATTTTCAATTTAAAAAAAGCTTCATCTTTAACTGGCTGTATTTTTACAACAAAAATTAAATTCTTACCAAAATAGATGTTTTTTTCTACAAAATAGTTAAATTTTTTAATTGCAAAGTATGAATTTTTATTTTAAAAAGTGTTTAAATGTAAATGAAGCAGTTAATTTTTAACCCAAATTTGCGAATTTTGAGAAAAGTAGTTGAATCCTCAATCAAAGCGAAATAGTTTTCAACGAGTCACATTTTTACCCAAAAAATATCAAATTGAAAAAAAGTCGTTGAATTTTCTACCAAAAAAGTTGGATTTTCAACCCAAAAAGAGGAATTTTTAAGAAACTGGTTAAATTTTCGATTTAAAAAAAGCTAAATTTTTAAATGGCTGTATTTTTACCCAAAAAAAATTCACTTCTTACCGAAATAGACATTTTTTTCTACAAAATAGTTCAATTATTTAGTTTCAAAACATGAATTTTTATTTTAAAATGTGTTTAAATTTAAATGAAGCAGTTAATTTTTCAACCAAATTCACAAATTTTGAGAAAAATAGTTGAATCCTCAACCAAAGCGGAATAGTTTTCAACCAAGCAGTCACATTTTTACCCAGAAACGATAAAATTAAGAAAAAATGTTAAATTTTCAACCAAAGCAGCTGGATTTTCAACCCAAAAAGAAGAATTTTTAACAAGATGGTTGAATTCTCAATTAAAAGATATTCATTTTCTGCTAAAAAAAAAAATAAATTTTCAACAAGATACATGAGTTTTCTATCAAAAGAAACGAATTTCCTACAAATCAGTTAAATTTATCCCGAAAATATGAATTTTTAATGAAAAATATTATTTTTAATCAAACGGTTACATTTTCAAGCAAAAAATATGAATTCTCAACAAAAAATGTAGTGCATAATTAATATTTCTGCCAGAAAATATTTTAATTTTAAATAGAAAAACATTTGAACTTATAGAAAAAGACGATTTTTCAAAATAATGCTTGAAGCCTCAACCAAAAAATATTAATTTTCAACCAGTTGCACTGCTAAAAAATGAAAGAAAATAGGCGAATTTTCTACAAAATAGTTAAATTTTTAAATCCAAAATATGAATTTTCGTGAAAAAAGTTAATTTTAAACCAAATATTTTAATTTTCAACGAAATAGTTACATTTACAACCAAAGAGATGTATTTTAAGCTGTAATGATGAATCTCCAACCAAAATGGTTAATTTTGTAACAAAGGAGTTCAACTTTTAACCAAGTAGTTGTTGAAGTTAAAAAAAAAGAATTCTCAACAAGTTTAATTTTTAAACTAAAAAAGATTTTAATTTTGAATTAAAAAGAGTAGAATTTGATTTTAAAAAAAAACCGAATTTTCAACAAAATAGTTGCAGATTTTTTTCCAAATTTTCAGAAAGCTTTTGACATTTTTTGAAATCTTTGAAAATTAATTTTTATTTACTCTTATTATTTGCAATTTCATTTTTCTTGAAAAGTCTCTTGGAAATTTTCAAGGAATCATAAGAATTTTTTTTTCATTTTCAGAGTAACTTTCAAAAATTTTAAAAAGGTTCGCCATTTTTTCAAAATCTTAAAAAATTTACAGTTTGTTTAAAAAGTTTTTTTAATCTTTTGAAAACTTTTAAAACTCTTGAAATTATTCAAATTTTTTCTAAAATTGTTTTCGAATTCTGTAATTTTGTTATAAATTATTATTAGAATTTTTCCAAAACTTCTAAATTGTTTAGAAAATGATTTTTTATTCGATTGTTTGAATTCAAAGTTATTTAGATCATTTCTATTTTTATAAAATATATGTTAGAATTTGACAATCTTAAAACTATGACTTAAAAAAATATATTTTCTTGATTATAATGATGGTATTTGCAGTTTAAATTTATAAGAAAGGATTCCTTAGTCGACTGCAAAAAAATTCCTAATCGATTCATAATTGCATTTAAAAATTCAAGGAAATATCGTATTTATTCTTAATTTTACTCGACCATAAAAAATTATGATTGAAGAAATATAAATGTATTTTTAAATGGAAACTGAAAATTTTAAAACTATAAATTATGTAGATTTCATATTTTTTAAATATGCAAAAATAATAGAAATGACAATATATTTTAAAGATTGCATAAAATTTTGTTTAAATTTAAAGAAATTGCAAAGGATTTCAAAATATATTTCAAAGATTTTAAGAGATTTTCAGATATTTCAAAGATTTCAGTCAATTAGAATATTTCTATTTTTATAAAAAAGAAAAAAATATATTAGAACTTAAAGTTATTTTTTTTTTGTAAAATATTTAGTTTACTTATAATGATGGTCTTTTAGAGCTTTAATATATTAGATTGTATTATTAATTTCACTCAAAAAAATAAAGGTTTAAAAACTTAAATTTTTGTCAATTGCGAATAATATAGATTCGGCATTTTTAAATATTTGATAATAAAAAAAATGCGAAAATATTGAAAAGACTTCAAAACAATTTCCAGAGATGTCAAGGGGTTTAAAACGATTTTCAGAGATTTCTAAAGACTTCAAGAGATCTCAAAGATTTATGGTTATGTGTATTTTTTTAAAAAATTAGAACCAAAAATTCTTGTAATTATGATCATTTTTCTAAAATATTTAGTTTGTTTATAATAATGATAGTATCTGGAAAATTTAATTATTTCTAAAAAAAGGAGTCGTTAATCAACTGGAAAAGATTTCTATTTGATTCAAAATATACACACGCGCGATTATTATTTTTATCTCAAAATTTTTTTAAATTAATATTAAAACAAAATTGTTATTATTTCATAGTATTTATTATTTAAAATAATTTTTTTTTTTTAATTCTCCGACAACATTTTTGGTAATTTATGAAAATTAATATCTCATGTGCAGAATTAATATATAATATTTTTCTGCGGTAATTCACCAAAAATTGTTTTATTAATATTACACTATTTTCGAAAAAAATCGAAGGTAATCAAAGGTATCAAAGGTAAAATTTTAACTGTAGAAAATTGAATGATGAATTTAGGATCATGAAAAATTTAATTATTGAAAATTTAATTTTTTCCGTACGAAAAACACTAACTAAAAAAAACAATAAACAAGATTCTAAATCTTGTTTAAATGATGATTTTTTGTATATACCAATTGTCGATTAACGACGCCAATGTAACTTAGAATGGTTAAAAAATTATGAATCTTCTTTGAAATCTAATGACTTTTTAATACGAATGTGATTTTCTAAAAAAAAAACACTAACATAATGTGAAATTATTTAGGCTTGTAAATTTTACTATTTTAAACAAAAAATCATTGGATTTAATTCAAACAATTTTTATTTAAAAATACCAATTTCAGGTTGAACACAGGAAAATAACCTAGTTGTTAAAAATGGTAATTATTCTTTAAAATTAAATGATTTTTGTTTAAAATAACAGATTTCATGTAGAAAAAAAACTTTTAAATAACCTTAAATTGCTCCAAAATTCTGATAAAAAAGGCAACATAGTTTAATCTTTTTAAAGTTGTGAATCTTTCAAATATAATTTTAAAAAACTTTAAATTTTCAATTTCGGACAAAAAAAAACTGTTATAAACCAATTTTGTTCAATGATTAAAAATCTTGTTCAAATAGCTATGATTTTTTTTACATGCCAATTTAAAAAATTATGAATCTTCTTTAAAATCTGAAGATTTTTAAATATAAATGCCAAACTGTGCCAAAAAATACTAACAGAATTTGAAATTATTCAAGGTTTTAATTTTAGGGTAGCCGTTTTAATCGAAGAAAAAAATTCCCAGCTTTTTCCCGGTTCAGAAACATTTTTCATGGTCAATAAAATTTAAAAATTTGAACTCTAAAGCTAAACATTTTTCCATTTAAAGTAATAAAAAATAAAGTCGAAATTAAAGAACTCAAAGCGGAACTCTTGGGTTTAAAATGATTTAAAATTGAAGATTAAAAGTTTTTAAATTAAAAAGTGTTATATTCAAATCCTCAGTAATTTACCCGCATAAAATGGAAGTTAGATATAAACACTTTTCAATTGAACAATTTTAAATGAAATGCAGATAAACAGGAAAATTGAGAATTTTTAACTTTTATAAATTATAAAAGTCAATGATTCAAATTCAGTTCCACAAATATAAATCCACGATATCATTTTCACTTTTATAAATTAAACCATCAATCAATGCACTATACAATTCTTAAGATTATATTTTTTTACGCAATTTTAGGCTAAAAACATTAAAAATTTAAAAATTTAAATTGTTGTAAATTGAGCACTTATTAAATTAGAAGTTAAATTTTTTTAACAGCTTAAACATTTTTGAAAAGCTTGAAAATGATATTTCAAAATCTTGAGAAATTTAAAAGTTGTTTGAAATTTTTAAGAACTTTTAAATATCTTTTAAAGTGAATCGCATTGTCCTATAATTTGTAGAAAATTCTGCTTATCATGCGTAGGACAAAATTTGAGTTACTTTTAGTTTGGAATCATTCAAACTTAATTTAAAGCTTGAAGATTTTTTTAGGAATTTGAGGCTTTTCAAGAATTGTGAAAGGCTTCGAAAGATTAAAAACATTTTCTTAAGATTCCTAGGAAATTTGAAGATGATTTTTCATTTTGAAAAATAATTCGATAAGAATATTTTAAAAGATTTGCAAGATTTTTTAAAAATGGTAGGAAAGATTCGATTCATTGTAAAAGATACTTATCAAATTTTTCCTAAAATTTTCAGAAAATCCTGCAAATTAAAAAAAAATATCTTTAAAATACTCCAGATACGTTTTTAGCAATTTCGGAAATCTTTTCAAATATTGCTTTAAATCAATTATTCAAAATGAAAAATCATCTTCAATTTTCCTAGGAATCTTAAGAAAATGATTTTATTCTTTTCAAGCCTTTTATAATTCTTAAAAATCTTATAAATTTTTTGTTTGAAATCTGCTAAAATCTATATTTTGTGTTCAACTGCTATCAAGATTTAAAAATTTCACTTAAAAATTAAACATTTTTTAAACAGAAAAATTGAAATTTTAAATTGTTTACTTATAAATATTTGGTTTTAATTTACTCGACTAACATTAAAGATAAAATATTGCTAAATATTAAATAGCTACTTCTTTTCTTAATTTAAAAACTTTAAATTGAATAAGTTAAAAATTGAATATTTTAGACTGGAACAATATTTTAAAATGAAAAAAATCTTTTAATTACGAATATATTATTATAAAGCAATTTTTAAGTTCAAAATAGTTTATAAAGTTTATAAAGTTTGCATTTTTTAATGGCTAAGACTTTCGAATTAAAACAGTTTAAGTTTTAATGTTAAAATCTGGAAATTCTTAACTTTGGAACGGATTGAGAATCTTTTTGTCAAATCAATTATTAATCACTTTTTAATACCTAAAGTACAGATAATTTTAATAAAAATCATTGGATTCAAATCTAATTATTTTTGTTCAAAAATAACAATTTCAGACCACACAACCAACACAGCCTAAATCTGTTGAAATTGTAAATGTTCTTTGAAATCTAATAACTTTTTATTACAAATACTAATAATTTAAAAATAAATTAACATAACATAAAATTGTTTAGATTTGTAAACCTAATTAAAAAAAAAATTATTTCCAATTTTGGACGGAAAACACTAACATAATTCAAATTGTTTAAATCTTCTAAATTTTGTTTAAATTATTAAAAAAACGTAAATCGTTGAAAAAATTTCATCATTGAAATCTTATAGTGTATGATTAAAAACAGCCATACCCAAAACTAAAAAAATCTAAAATGTTTAGAATTTTCAAGTCCTCGAAACTACATGATTTTATATTTAATTTTTTTTATTACTAATTTACAGAGAAAAGCACTAACATAAAACATGTGCAATATTTTAAATTATTTATTAGATAATTTGAACGTTTGGATTTAACAAGAGCATTAAAAAGCACAAATCTTTCTTAAATTGCATAAGGTTTCCCATGATTTTTCTTATTAAAGCGGATTATTTGTACAGATTTAATTTTCCAAATTTCCAATGTAATATATAAAACAACTTCAAGTAATAGTAAAAAGCCAATCAGGTTTTCAAAAACAATCATTACGAGATTTAAAAAATATGTCTAAAGATTTCAGATATATTATGCAAATTTCGGGACATTTAGGAAAATTCTCCAAATAGGGAATTTTTAGCGGTGAAAAATAAATTAGGGGACTTCAGGGTGGCCGTTTTAATCGACGAAATAAATTTCCTGTCATTTCCCTGTTTTTTTCACGGTTCGCAAACTTTTTTCACGGTCAATGAAATTAAAAAAATGGAACTCTAAAGCTAAAAAATTTTCGCACTTGAGGTAATAAAAACTGAGCTAAATGAAAGCACTCAAAGTGGAACTGTTAAATTTTGGAACTTTTAAAATTGAAATTTAAGTTTTTAATTAAAAAATTTGGTATTCAAATGCTCAATAATTTACGCATAAAAAGTTGAAGGTACTAACATTTTTCAATATAAAAAAATATAAATCCAGGTTATCATTTTCAATGCTCTGAATTAAAAAAATCAATCAATGAACTTTAAAATTTTCAAAATTATATAATTTTAAGGAATTTTAAGCTAGAAACATCAAAAATTGAAAAAATTTTAACTGGAAACTTTTTAAATTAGAAATTCAATTATTTTCTTTTTAAATTGTTTAAATATCCTTGGAAAGCTTACAAATTTTTTTTCAAAATCTTGAGAAATCTAGAAGTTGTTTTAAATTTCCTTTAAATTTAAAATTATTTTGGAAATTTTTTCAGAACTTCTACATATCTGTCAAAATGAATTGAATTTTTTCTACAATTTTCAGGAAATCTTGCAAATTTTATAAACTTTCTTTACGATTTGAATGCATAAATAACAATTGAAAATTTATTATTTGTAGGTGAAATTTGAGTAATTTTAAGAGATATGTAGAATTTTTGAAAAGATTAAAACATAATGTAAAACTTGAAATGATAGCCTAATATAAAACAAAATGTACGTTTTCGCAGATTTTAAACAAAAAAATTAGATTCTTTTCACGGATTTTGAAAGCCTTCAAAAGAATAAAAACAGTTTCTTGAGATTCCTAGGAAAATTAAAAATAACTTTTCAAGTTAAAAAATTATTTTAAGAAAATATTTACAAAGTTTTTCAAAGATTTAAACAAAATAGTCAAAAAAGATTCTAGAAGATTTTAAGAAAACTTTCTAAAATTTGCATGATAATTTTTAATCTTTTTAAAACCCCTAAATATCTCTTAAAATTACTCAAATTTTTTCTACAAATTTTCATTTTTAAATTATACATCAAAATTTCACTTGCAAATTAAGCATTTTTGGAAATTTTAACGATTCCAGGTTTTCTATGTCAAACAATTCAGTTAGATTCTTTACTTTTAAATATTAGGTTTCAATTTACTTGTCTTAAACAAAAATTCAAATATTGCTAAATATTCAATAATTAATCTTTTTTTATTAAAAAATTCAAATTTAATGGTTTAAAAATTGAATACATTAGACTATAACAATATTTTAAATTTAATAAAATCCTTTAATTAAGAATATATTATTATAAAGTTATTTTTAAGTTGACAATAGTTTATAAACTTTCAGTCACACGTTCACATTTGTTTCATGACTAAGACTTACAAATTAAAACCGTTTAAGTTTTAACGTTAAAATCTGAAAATTCTTAAATTTTGAACTGATTTAAAATCGTTTTCTCAAATATTTTTTGTTCACTTTTTATTACTTAAAGTTCAGATCAATTTAAAAACATCAAACACATCAAAGGCTTTTACTTTTTATTTGTCCAAGTTTTTAAGAAAGCATTTAAAATTCTTTAAATTAAAAATGTAAGCTAAAAATAACAATTTGAAATGCAAAATTTTTAGAGTAAAAAAATTTTGAATTATGCATTGTAAGCTAAATAATAACATAATTGAAAAACATAACAATTCAACTAATTATTTAAAAACTGTTGAAATCGCACGTGGACAGATTATTCTTCTACAAATTTATAAAATTCACGGTAAAAAAAAAAATCCTTGTCATTTCCCGGTTTTTCCCGCTCTCAAAAAATTTCCGGTCCAGCGGCCACCCTGGGACTTTTAGGGGAAATATGGGAACGTTCTATTAACCCTTAAACGGCCAAAACGCCACTACCGGTACACTGCTTTTCAACGGCCAATAACTAAGACTATTCGACAATAGACAAAATTGAGACACATATATTTTTATTGCTTAAGATCTCCTCCTTCCGACGGTGCCAATGAAATTCCTCAAAAAATTTATTTATTATCCCAAAATGCAGTTTA
>NC_046665.1:110368131-110376359 GCF_010883055.1 Belonocnema kinseyi | reverse complement strand
TTTTTTACAATAAACGATGCGCTTTTCGGAAAAATCATCACGAATAAAAAGTTCTTGTAATCAGCCAAGGAATACGCCTGAATTTTTTCGAAGCGTTTTGAGTAAAATTTTGCATTTTGCATATGAACAATTTTCGCAAAATTTAAAATTTTGCTCAAAACGCTCCGGAAAAATTCAGGCGTATTTCTCGGCTGATTACAAGAACTTTTTATTCTTGACAAATTTTCCGAAAAGCGCATAGTTTTTCAATAAAAAATTTTCATAGTTCTAAGCATCGTGTAAGAGTAAAATGATTCACGAATATCTATCGTCCGTCTGCCGCAAACAAAGTTTACGTTGCCCAACTATCACCAACGTGGAGGTCAACGAATATCGATAGTCTCTCTTTTTTTTAAGGGATTTTATATATTTTTTTTACATTTTTTAATTTTCTTTTTATGGAGATTTTTTTTCATTTCAGATTTCAATCCGTTGAAATCATTTTGATCCTGCTGTTTCAGAATGTAATTTTGAGAAACAATGTAAGCAGCAATACATGTTGCAATCAATGCAAAATCTAGTAGTCCTCTGGCGACATTGTTCATTATTACATAATGCTCTTGTTCCTGATTCGTATCTGTGAGTTTCGAAATCACCTAGTTTTGATTGCGACAAATATTTCCTGCTGATTTCTTTACAGAAATTTCCAGGGCAAACTTTTTCTTGATTACTCCATGAAAAAACGAGATTTGGTTCCAATTGTTTTTGAGATGCTGTGTCGTTATGGAAAACAGATCTATATGATACATTCGGTCTGGGAAATTCCGATCCCGAATTCTCGTCATCTGATGAATAATCTCCATCAGAGCCAGAGTAATCTGGATTAGGTATGATGATACGTTCATCATTTTCATCGGAATCCCATTCCGATTCGGAGTTTGTTGCAATTTTTGAGGCTTTACGCTTTGACATTTTTTTTTTTTGCTGAGTGTACTCGAAAATTCCCAGGATGACAATGCGGTGAAGGTGTGGTTTGATGTCAGAGTGCAATAAAGGTTACGGAGTCGTTTGAAATTTTTTATTGAAAAACTATGCGCTTTTCGGAAAATTTGTCAAGAATAAAAAGTTCTTGTAATCAGCTGAGGAATACGCCTGAAATTTTGCTCAAAACGCTTCGAAAAAATTCAGGCGTATTTCTTGGCTTATTACAAGAACTTTTTATTCTTGATGATTTTTCCGAAAAGCGCATCGTTTATTGTAAAAAAATTCATGAATGTTTTCACAAAAATTTTGCCATTAAGACGCCATTTTGAAAATACTAAAACGAAAAATCGATCTTTGAACCATGGATTCTCAAAGTTTAGACATTTATTCCACCGGTTAGTGAGATTCCAGGTTAATTACAGACTCGAAAAGCTTTGGAAAATGGTTCACAAAAAAAAAAAATAGGCACGAAAAATCACGTTTTTTTTGTTTAAACTGCATTTTGGGATAATAAATAAATTTTTTGAAGAATTTCATTGGCACCGTCGGAAAGAGAAGATCTTAAGCAATAAAAATATATGTGTCTCAATTTTTTCTAGTGTCGAATAGTCTTAGTTATTGGCCGTTGAAAAGCAGTGTCCCGGTAGTGGCGTTTTGGCCGTTTAAGGGTTAAGCCTGTATAAATAATACGGTCGCAAAAATAATTAAAATTACTTACCGACAAATGTCCTTCGTGATGTTCTGGAAAATATTTGTACAAATATTCGGAAACGATCAGTTGCAAAACCGTGTCTCCCAAAAATTCCAAACGCTGATTCGAACCCAGAGTCAAATTCGTATAACCGATACTTCGATCTGTGAAAGCTCGAGCTAAGAGTCTTATGTGATTGAACTCAACTCCAATGGATTCCTCAAACTTGGTTAATTTCTGAGAAAAAAAATACAATTAATGTTTTTTTTAAAAGTTGTTTCGTTAAACTGTTTAGATAATATAGAGGAGTTTAAGGCCTCTATCAGTTTATGTATTTTATTATTATTATTAATATTATTTATTATTTACCATTCTGTGGAAATTTTAGTTAATTATGATTTTTGTATCAACAAATAGCCAAATAAAAGTTGAAATTTAAGAAAAAACCGCAATTTCGTAGGTTTATACTGAAAAAAAAGATAATGTGATAGACAATAAGAAAATTCTTTAAAAATTTACGATGAAAATTTGAATGTTCCATTTTTGGTTGCAACTTTATCTTTTTCAGTAGAAAATTATTATTAATATTAATTAGAAATAATAATAATTAATTTTTAAGCGGAAAATTAAACTATTCCATTTTTAGATGAAAACTGATCTCTTTTTCTATAAAAATCAAATATTTCGTTAAAAATACCTTTTTTGTTCGTTTGAAAATCAATTTTTTAACAAAAATTTAACTGTTCCATTTTTTTTTGCATTTTCTTCTTTTTTTACATTCTCATTTCTGAGAATGTAATGTAATCGTCCCAATTTTTGATCTCTAGTTTTTAACGGATCTTTACGTTTCGGCACTCGCAGGATCCGAAAATTAAAAAATTGCATCGGTGTCTGTCTGTCTGTATGTATGTCTGTATGTATGGTTACCTGAATTTTGTAGCCACGCTAATTTTTGAAGGATTTGTCCAATCGAGTCCGCATTTGATACACTTCTGAAGTTGCCCAAAATGAAGGCTAAGTTCATTAATCAGATATTTCGAACCAAAATTAAAAAATTGGGCGCATTTTCAAAATTTTGAAATTTTTTTTTTGAAATTTTAAAAAATTTTGTGGAAGTTTCTTATAGATGGGTGAAATACTTGCAAATTATCTAAATAAAATTTTTATTTTGATAAAAATTAGAAAAGTTATATACTTTTCAAAATTTTTAAAATTTTCAAAAAATAGAAAAATTTATTTTTTTTTTAGATCCAAAAATTTCATTCAAAATTTTCACTAGATACCAAATATATTTCAAAACTATTCTAGCCGAATTTTTTCATTAGCCCAAATTTAAAAAAATTAGAGCCTGTATACCTATCTGCTAAACGCGAAGCGCGATTATCGCAATGAGAATGTAATCGTCAAGGCCGTAGGTACTTTGAGAACCTTTTTTAATGACAAATTAAAAAAAAAGTGTTCAGCTTGACTTCAGAAAAGGAAAAATGATTAAACAACCGCAGCAGGGCCCTATTAGGATCAGAAAAAAATGTGATCATTATTTTGCAATATCAGAATAAGCAGTACCAGACCAAGGTACACAAAAAAAAAATGGTAATAGACCAACAGCGAGAACCAACAGTTGTTTGCCGTAGGCGCGCTCAAACTAGCTTTAACTTTGTTAAAAAAAATTACCCTTTTCCGTAGAAAATTAGTCTTCTTCGTTCAAAATTTATCATTTTTTGTTGTCTTTTTTGGTAGAAATTTAAAATTGTTTGTTTAACATTCATCTTTTTTATTACCAATTCAACTACTTTATCGAATAGATATTTTTCTTCGTTGAAGATTTATTATTTTAGTTAACCCCCTGCGAACACACACCTATTTTTTTGTGAAAAAATTATTTTTTAGTTTGAAATTTGATTTTTGTTGGGTGAAAATGCATTAATTTCGTGGAAAATTAATTTTTTATTAAACAGTCATATTTTTTGTTTGAAAATTTAATTTTTGTGAAGAATATTTCTATTTTGGTTTGAAGATTCAATAATTTAGATAAACTTTTATTTATTTTTTGAGTGAAAAATCTTTATTTGTTGGAAATTCGTCTTTCTGGTTTTAAAATTCTTTTCTTTTGTTGTATAAATTTCATTCTTTTTTACTCAAATATAAACTATGACACTTTTTGGTTGGCAATTTTTCTATTTAGCTTGAATATTCAACTATTATGTTAAAAATGCAATTATTTTATTGAAAATTCCAGTATGTTGTTAAAGAGTATTCTTTTAAAGTAGAAAATACTGTTTCTTGTTTGTTTAGAATCCATTTTTTAACAGAAAATGGAACTTTTCCATTTTTCAAGATTGCTATTTTTTAGTTAATAATTCGCGTTTTTTCTTTTGTAAAAAAATTATTGTTTAGTTTGAAATGTCTTTTTTTGGGTAAAAATGCAACAGTTTCGTGTCAAATTAATTTTTTGTTGAATAATCATAGTTTTTGTTTGAAAATTGATTTTTTGTGAAGAATATTTGTCTTTTGGTTTGAAGGTTCAATAATTTAGATAAACTTTTATTTATTTTTCGAGTAAAAAATCTTTATTTGTTGGAAAATCGTCTTTTTTGGTTTCAAAAATTCCATTTTTTTTGTTGTATACATTTCATTTTTTTTCTATTAAAATATAAACTATGTTATTTTTTGTTGAAAATTTATCTTTTGAGATTGAATATTCAACCATTATGTTAAAAATTAAATTATTTTGTTGAAAAATCCAGTATTTTGTTAAAAAGCCATCAATCATAGTAGAAAATACATTTTTTTTTGTTTAGAATTCATTTTTTAACAGAAAATGGAACTTTTCCATTTAATAAGATTGATATTTTTGAGTTAAAAATTCGCGCCTTTTTTTGTAAAAAAATTATTTTTTAGTTTGAAATTTGATTTTTGTTGGGTAAAAATGCATTAATTTCGTTGAAAATTAATGTTTTATTGAACAGTCATATTTTTTGTTTGAAAATTGAATTTTTGTGAAGAATATTTCTATTTTGGTTTAAAGATTCAATAATTTAGATAAACTTTTATTTATTTTTTGAGTGAAAAATCTTTATTTGTTGGAAATTCGTCTTTTTGGTTTTAAAATTCCATTTTTTTGTATACATTTCATTCTTTTTTTATTAAAATATAAACTATGTCACTTTTTTGTTGAAAATTGGCCTTTTTAGGATGAATATTGAACTATTTTGCTAAAAATTCAATCATTTTGTTGAAAATTCCAGTATTCTGTTAAAAAGCCATCTTTCATAGCAGAAATTCCTTTTTTTTGTTTGTTTAGAATTAATTTTTAAACAGAAAATCGAACTTTTTCATTTTTTAAGATTGATATTTTTGAGTTAAAAATTCGCGTTTGTTTTAAATTGTTTTTTGGTTTGAAATTTCCTTTTTTTTTGCGTAAAAATGCATCAGTTTTGTGGAAAATTAATTTTTCGTTTGAAAATTGCATTTTTGTGAAGAGTATTTGTCTTTTGGTTTTAAGGTTCAATAATTTAGATAAACTTTTATTTATTTTTTGAGTAAAAAATTGTTAAAGGTTGAATATTCAACTATTACGTTAAAAATTAAATTATTTTATTGAAAAATCAAGCATTCTGTTAAAGAGTTATATTTTTAAGTAGAATATACTTCTTTTCTTTTTTTAATTTATTTTTTAACCGAAAATGGAACTTTTCCATTCTTTAAGATGGATGTTTTTTAGTTAATAAGTCGCGTCTTTTTTTTTGTAAAAAAAATATTTTTTTAGTTTGAAATTTGATTTTTGTTGGGTAATAATGCATTACTTTCGTGGAAAATTAATGTTTTATTGAACAGTCATATTTTTTGTATAAAAATTGCATTTTTGTGAACACTATTTGTCTTTTGGTTTGAAAGTTGAATAATTTAGATAAACTTTTATTTATTTTTTTAGTTTGGTTTTAAAAATTCTTTACTTTTCTTGTATAAATTTCATTCTTTTTGTTGGAAATTTGTCTTTTTAGGTTGAATATTCAACTATTATGTTAAAAATTCCAGTAATTTGTTAAAGAGTTATTTTTTAACGTAGAAAAAATTTTTGTTTTATTGAAATAAATTAATACATTTGAAAATTTTTAAGTATATGAAACTCTGTAATTCCTGAATATGTCTGAGCTAGAAAATAATGTATATTGAACCGCTGATATAACCTGAACAATAAAAATATTGTTAAAAATCATAAATTCTTTTAAATTCTTTTAAATTCTGTCATATTCTCAGTTATAGAACCTGTACTTAAATTCTCGGGAATGTAAGAACTCTAATCCGAATTGAGGCGTCCAAGTTTTCCGGAAGTGGACTCTCCATCTTCTATTTGGTCAGTTTACCCTATGAATAAATGAGAAAAGAAAGTATAAGAAAAATGTCAAGTTACCTGTAGCAGCTCGAATCTCCCGATCCACTGCCTGTCACCCAGGGGCTCCTGCTCCTGAAGCGGATGTCTCGGATAATTGACCCACGTCTGTGTGAGCATCGCCTCGTCAATTTGACTCTCCTGATTGTCCCTCTCAGCCATGAACAGAGTCTCACCGAAGACTCGATCCGCCACTTCAATGCCTCCATCGAGAAATAAAGAACCCATCAGCGCCTCAAAGCAATTCGCCATCGCGTGTCTCAATTCCAAATCGTGACAAAGGTCACTTCCATGCGCATAGAGCATGAACTCATCCAAATGCAGTTTCTTCGCCAAAACGGCCAGATGCTGATTTTGGACAATTGCTGCCCGATAAGTAGCCAGGCCGCCCTCCTCCAAGTCCGGAAACATGTGAAAGAGGTGAATCGAGGTGAGAAATTCGACGACAGCGTCTCCCAAAAATTCGAGTCGCTCATTGTGAGCAATCGAGGACTCGGTCTCCTTCTTCGCTCCAAATCGCGACATGATATTGATCAAAGTATTGATCCCTCGCTTCCTGGTGTTCATATAATGAATTCGACGATCTCCGTACTCGGGCTGACGGATTCCACAATTGGTCAGGGAATTGCGCGCGTGGTCGGGATTCGTTCCGAAATTTTCGCGATAGCTGGGATGTGTGAGAGCTAGTTGAAGGAGGTAGCGATTTTTGAACTTGTATTTCAGGGCCTGCTCTAACTTTTCCAGGGATTTGTGGAAGCGGAGATGACAAACGAGAACGGGTATCAACATCGCGTGTTGAACAATGTCGCACATTATTCCGGTTCTGTAAAAGCCCTCGGAGGTCACGTCCACGGTTACGTCTCGTTTCATTTTACTTTGGGTGCGCAATTCCTGGAGACGATTCTCTTTCGCCTCCAGTTTCCGTTTGTCCTCGAACGAGGGCTTGGGCATATTGGCGAGCAGGTGACGGAATTTCACGTAGTCTCTCCAGGCCTTTTGATAACTGGAAACAAATTTATATTTCAAAAAAATTTGTAGTTTTACAAAAATTTCTACATTTTAGGGCTCCTTCATGAACAGGATTGCCACGGACTTTCCATTTCTAATGTCCCTGACTTTTCCCTGACCTTTTTTCTAAAATTCCTGACTTTTCAACGTAACTATAGGAAACTCTAAACCACAAAAAAACACATGGTTGTAAATCATACGCAGTTTTTTTTCTTCCAATTTATTGAAAGTTGATAATAAAACTCTGACAAAACATAAAATAGATAAATGAAATGAACTCAAATAAAACAGAGATAATCAATATCTACAGTAAAAAATCAAATTAACTAGGTTAATAGGCACAAGTATGTTATACCGTAGTCATACAATAATATGTAATTTGTATGAATTGATACGGCCCTATCCATGATCGACGATTGGTCAGAAAAAAAATACCTGACTCATTTTTAAAATTCACTGACTTTTCACTGATTTCCCTGAGCATTTTTTTGTTCCTTGACCTTTTAAGGATTTCAAGGTCTGTGGCAACCCTGATAAAGTAACGTAGCCCAAAATAATCGCAAAACCAGAAAATAGGGTGATTTTCCAAGAAAATAAGGGATTAAATTGTTTTAAAAAAATGTAAATAATATATTCGATTCAATCTAAAGCACTTTAAATTCCTAAGATTTAAAGTTTAAAAAAAAGTGTTACGTATTTAACAAAATAGTTGAATCCTCGACCAAAAAAGATTCATTTTCAATCACTTGTCTTATTATAGAAAAAAATTACCAAAAGAGATGATTTTTTTTACATGATAGTTAAATTTTTTAATCAAAAAAGTTAATTTATAACCAAAAAAGATCATTTTATTTTTTCAAAAATATTAAAAAAAGATTTTTATTTTAAATAAAAAACACTTGTACTAATGGTAAAAGGCGATTTTTTAACAAAATAGTCGCATTTTTAACGAAACAGTTATATTAACAACTAAATAGTTGAACTTTCAAAAAAAATGAAAGATTTTTTAAAAAAGTAGTTGAACTTTTAACCAAAAAGTTCAATTTTTCAGCCAAAAAGACGAATTTTTTGGAATACAGTTGAATTTTCATCGGAAAGTGCATTTACAACCAAAAAACGATGATTTTATTTTTTTCAAAAATAGCATTCAAAAAAGATTTTAATTTTTAATAA
>NC_046665.1:110361616-110368031 GCF_010883055.1 Belonocnema kinseyi | reverse complement strand
TGAACTTTTAACCAAAAAGTTCAATTCTTCAGCCAAAAAGACGAATTTTTTCGAATACAGTTGAATTTTCATCGGAAAGTGCATTTACAACCAAAAAACGATAATTTTATTTTTTTCAAAAATAGTATTAAAAAAAGATTTTAATTTTGCATAAAAAAATTGAACTTCTTGAAAAAGACTAATTTTCAACAAAATAGTTCAATTTTTTAACCCGAAAGTTATGAGTTTAAAAAAAAAAGTGTTAACAAAGATTTTAAATTTAAATAAAGTAGTTAATTTTTGGACCGAAACGACGAATTTTGAAAAAAAAGTTGAATCCTCAACCAAAGCGGAATAATTTTCAACCAAACAGTTACATTTTTACCCAAAGAAGAACAAATTAAGAAAAAAATTGTTGAATTTTCAACCAAGTAATATGAATTCTTGACAAAAAATGTAATAAAGGATTAATATTTGACCCAAAAAAGATTTTAATTTTAAATAAAAAACACTTGAACTTATCGAAACAGCCGAATTTTCAACAAAATGGTTTAATTCTAAAAAAAAAATAATAATTTTTAACCAGTGGTATGTGTAAAAAAATTTTTTTTTTACTAACATAGACGGATTTTCTACAAAATAGTTAAATTTTTTAACCGAAAAGTATGAATCTTCATAAAAAAAGAGACATTTTTAATAAAATGGTTGAATTCTCAATTAAAAGATATTCATTTTCTGCTAGAAAAGATAAATTTTCAACAAGATACATGAGTTTTCAACTAAAAAAATGAATTATTAACAAAAAGTGGATTAGTTAAATTTTGATTGAAAACAAGCTAAGCAAATTTTCAAGCAATGAGTTCAAGTGTCATTTAAACAGAAAACTTTTAAACTAAAATGATGAATCTTCAACCAAAAAAAGAATAATTTTTAACCAGTTTTTGTTTTACCAAAAAAATATTTTTTTACCAAAATAGACGAATTCTCTACAAAATAGTTAAATTTTTAAACCGAAAAGTATGAATTTTCAATTAAAAAATTGTTAACAAAGTGTTGAAATTTAAATGAAGTAGTTAATTTTGAAACCAAATTCACGAATTTTGAAAAAAATAGTTGAATCCTCAATCAAAGGGAAATAGTTTTTAACCAAACAGTCACATTTTTACCCTAAAAAGATCAAATAAATAAAAATTGTTGAATTTTCAACCACATAATTGAATTTTCTACCAAGATAGTTGGATTTTCAACTCAAAAAAAGGAATTTTTTACAAAATGGTTGAATTCTCAATTAAAAGATATTCATTTCCTGCTAGAAAAGATAAATTTTCAACAAGATACAAGAGTTTTCAACTAAAAAAATGAATTATTAACAAAAAGTGGAATAGTTAAATTTTCGATTAAAAAATTAATTAAAAACAAAATAAGCTAATTTTCAAGCAATGAGTTAAAATATCATTTAAATAGAAAACTTTTCAATTAAGATGATGAATCTTCAACCAAAAAAGATTCAATTTTAACCAGTTTTATTTTTTAACGAAAAAAATTAAGTACATTATTTTAAACCAAATGGTTACATTTTCAACCAAAAAATATGGATTTTCAACAAAAAATGTAGTGTATAACTAATATTTCTGCCAAAAAATAGTTTCATTTTAAATAGAAAAACATTTGAACTTATCGAAAAAGACGATTTTTCAAAATAATGGTCGTCCTCAACCAAAAAACTTTAATTTTTAACCAGATGCATTATTACAAACAAATAAAATAATTTTTTACGAAAATAGATGAATTTTCAACAAAAAATTTTTTAATGGAACAGTTGTATTAACATTCAAATAGTTGAATTTTCAAGAAAAAGAAAAGAATTTAAAAAAAAAGTAGTAGAACTTTTAACCAAAATTTTTTTTCGATTTTTTTTCAAAGATAGTTCAATTTTAATAGAAAAAGTTCATTTTTAACCAAAAAAATATTATATTATTTTTTCAAAATAGTTGAATTTTCAACCAGATGATCGAATTTTTTAAACAAAAATTCCACCAATTTCAATTTTCAAGCTAAAAAATAAAAAAAACTTTTTAGATGGCAGTTGAATTTTCAACCCGAAAAGATAAATTTGCAACAAAAAAAGTTCATTTTTTAACCAAGAAAGACTACTTTTATACCATAAAAAATTTATATTTTAAAACAATTGGTACATTTACTAACATTTGTACACGTAAGGGGCCATTTATAAAGTAACATAGAAAAAAATCTCAAAACGGGGGAAAAAGGTTTTTTTTCAATAATATAAGGAAATAAATTCTTTTAAAAAATGTAAATTTCGTACAAAATAACTGAATTCTCAACCAAAATATATTAATTTATAACCAGTTGTATTTTTACAACAAAAAATTATTTTTTACCGAAATAGACGAATTATCTACAAAATAATTAAATTTTTTAACCGAAAAGTATGAATTTTCATTAAAAAAGTGTTAACAAAGTGTTTAAATTTGAATGAAGTAGTTAATTTTTCAACCAAAAATGAAGAATTTTGCGAAAAAGATTTTAATGCAACAAAAAAGTTCACTTTTTAACCAAGAAAGACGACTTTTCTACCATAAAGATGAATTTGTTTACCAAAAGATGAATTTTCAACAAAATCATGAATTTTTCATTAAATAGTTAAATTTTCAGCTAAAATTGATTTTGACCTACCAAAAAACACGAATTTTCTACAAAGAAGTTACATTTAAAACCAACTAGTTGAATTTTCAACTAAAAACAGTAAATTTTCATCCAAAAATGGAATTATTAAATTTTCTAGTTAAAAAAAATTAATTCACAACCAAAAATGAAACAAATTTTAAAAAATTAATTCTTAACAACGTAGTTAAATTTGTAATTAAGTATTTGAGTTTTCAATAACAAAATGACTTTTTAGGTTGAAAATTTCTTTGGTTGAAAATTCATTTGCTAACTAAAAATTTAACGTTTCAAGTTTAGATTTAAGATGTATCGTTTTTGGTTGAAAATTCATGTAATTTGTTGAAAATTCTTGTACTTTAGAAAAAAAATTAATCTTCTTGATTGAAAATTCATCCTTTTTGGTTAAACACAACTATTTGATTGCAAATTTATATTTCTTAATTGAGTTTTCAACTGTTTTGTAGAAATTAATCTTTTTTTGGATGAAAATAAAACTGTTTCGTAGAAAATTCATCTTCATGCATTTAAATTTAAACAGTTTAGTATAAAATTCAACTATTTGGTAGAAAATTGAAATATTTTGCTGAAAATTCAATTCTTTTGTAGAAAAATAGTCTTTTTGACTTAGAAATTTCCAAATTGGACTGTTTTTTTCTCTTTCTTGACTAATAAATCATTTTTGGTTGGAAAATCGATTATTTTGTTGAAAAGTCGTCTTTTTATGAATTGAAAATTTTTTTTTATTTAAAAATTAATTCTTGATTTAAAATATAACATTTTTTGCTGAGAATTCATCTTTCTCAGATAAAAATTTTATTATTTGGTTGCAAATGAATTATTTAGAGGAAAATTCAACTAATTACTTTAAATTAACTTTTTTGTTTCAATTAGTAATTTCGGGTTAAAAATTCAACTGTTTTGCAGAAAATACGTTTTTTTGGTTGAAAATTCAACATTCGGTTGAAAAATCTACTGCTTTGTCGATAAGATGTCTTTTTTTAAGAATTCATCTGTTTCTGATTAAAAATTAAAATCTTTTTTTGTTAGAATATCAAATATTCAATTTTTTGTTGATAATTAATTTTTTTGTTTTGAAAATTCAACTAATTAATTAAAGTTTCTTTTTGTTTTTTTGTAAAAGATTGATAATTTTAGATGAAAATTTATCTCTTTTGGTTAAAGCATTGTGTTTTCTGATTGAAAATAATTTTTTTGAAAATGAAAATTCATCTTTTTAGTTTTAAATTCAACCTTTTTTTCTAAATACAATATAGTTGAATCTTTAACAAAAAATGATTTTCTATCAAAGGAAATGAATTTTCAACCCAAAAATGTCATTTTTCTACAAAACAGTTTTGTTTTTTTTAACCAAAAAAAGATGAATTTTAAACAAAATAGTTGAATCCTCAACCAAAACAAGTTAATTTTCAATTACACATTTTCTGTTTTAATAAAAAATCGTCATTTTTCAACCATCAAGATTAATTTTCTGCTAAAAAAAGATTTTTTAACAAAATATATTAATTTTCAACTAAGTACTTATATTTTCAACAAACAAAAAATATACTTTTTCAATTAGGAATATCAATTTCCAACGAAACCTTTTTCAATTGCAAAAATTATTTCTCTCTAAAGAATTAATTTTCAACAAAATAGACTATATTTTAATAAAAAAAAGAAGTATCTTCAACCAACAATGCAAGATTTAAATTTTCAGTTAAAACAATTAATTTGCTACCAAACATGAGACAAATTTTCAACAAAATAATTAAATCTTTAACCAAATGGTAGAATTTTCAACTAAACAGATGATTTTTTAACAAAAAAGTGTAATTTTCAACAACAAAAAAGAATAATTATCAAGAAAATAGATCAATTGTCAACTAAACAAGATAAATTTCCATCAAATAATTAAATTTTCAACTAAAAATTATAATTTCTCAACCAAATTGGAAGTCAAATTTTCAGTAAAAAAAATTAATTTGCAAACGAAGGATGAAACGATTTTGAACCAAATAGTTCAATTTTCAACAGAATAGTTGCACTTTCAGTAAACAAAAATTAATTTACATACCAAAAATGAAACGTATTTTCTATAAAGTACTAGAATTTTCCATTAAAGATCTGAATCTTTAATAAAAAAGACAGATTTTTCAACAAAGTAAATGAATTTCCAACAACAAAAAAATGAATTTTTAACAAAGTAGTTCAATTTTAAACAGGACAGATTTAAATTTTCAGTTAAAAAACTTCATTTGCTATCAACAATGTAACAAATTTTTAACAAAATAATTAAATTTTCAACCAAACAGATGATTTTTAACAAAAAAAGTATATGATTTTTTACAGAAAAAAAGAATAATTATGAATTAAATAGATAAATTTTCAACTAAAAATGATAATTCCGCAACCAAAATCGGAATAGTTAAATTTTCAGTCAAAAAAATATTAAAAATTTACCAACAAAGAGCTGAATCTTCAATTAAAAAAGACCGATTTTTCAACATAGTACATTAATTTTCAAATAAATAAAAAGACAGATTTTTTGTAGGAAAAAAAGAATAATTATCAAGAAAGTAGATAAATTTTCAACTAAACAAGTTAAATATTCATCTAATAATTTAATTTGTAACTAAAAGTGATCATTCCGAAACTAAAATTGGAATAGTTACATTTTCAGTCAAAAAAATTAATTTGTACAAAATATTAAAATTTCACACCAAAGTGCTGAATCTTCAATTAACAAAAGACAGATTTTTCAATAAAGTACATGAATTTTCAAAATAAAAAAATTTGCGGCCAAAAAAATAAATAAGACTTTTTAACAAAATAGTTTCACTTTCAGCAAAATAATTAAAGTTTTAACCAAACATATGAAATAATTAATTTTCTAAAAAAAATATTTACCAGAAAATAGGTGAATTTTCAACATAACAAGATAATTTTTCATTAAATAATTAAGTTTTAAACTGAAAATGATAATTTCTCAACCAAAAATTGAGCAGTTTCATTTTGAGTTGAAAAAATATTAATTTGCACACCAAAAATTAAACGAATTTTTTAATAACATATTAGAATTTCACACTAAAGAGCTGAATCTTCAATTAACAAAAGACAGATTTTTCAACAAAGTACATGCATTAAAAAAAATGAATATTTAACAAAGTAGTTCAATTTTCAATTGAGTAGTTGAAATGTTAACAAAAAAATTACTTTTTAATATAATAGTTGTACATTCAACAAAATATTAACATTTTCAACCAACAATGGAAGATTTAAATTTACAGTTAAAAAAATTAATTGCCCACCAAAAATGTAACAAATTTTTAACGAAATAATTAAATTTTTATCCTAACAGATAACTTTCAACAACAACCAATTTTTTGACAGGAAAAAAAGGCTAATTATCAAGAAAATAAAAAAAAATTTCAACTAAACAAGTTAAATTTTCATCAAATAATTAAATTTTGATCTCAAAATGATAATTCCGCAACCAAAATTATAATAGTTATATTTTCAGTCAAAAAAATTAATTTTCAAAATAAAAATGATGCGATTTTTTAATAAAATAGTTGTACTTTCAACAAAATAATTAAAGTTTTAACCAAACAGATGAAACAATTAATTTTCTAGAAAAAATATTTATAAGAAAATAGGTGAATTTTCAACATAACAAGATAAATTTTAATCAAATAATTAAATTTTACACTAAAAATGGTGATTTCACAACCAAAAATTGAGCAGTTTC
>NC_046665.1:110336627-110361516 GCF_010883055.1 Belonocnema kinseyi | reverse complement strand
CGAATGATCGATAAATAATCGATAAATTTTGATCAAATAATTAAATTTTATACTGAAAATCATAATTTCTCAACCAAACATTGAATAGTTTCATTTTGAGTCTAAAAAATTAATTTACACACCAAAAATCAAACGAATTTTTAATCAAATATTAAAATCTTCCACCAAAGAGCAGATTATAGATGAAATACAGATGAAATATGTTTCTAAAAAGAAATATTTACAAGAAAATAGGTTAATTTTGAACATAACAAGAGAAATTTTCATCAATTAATTAAATTTTAAACTGAAAATGGTAATTTCTCAGCCAAAAATTGAACAGTTTCATTTTCAGTTACAAAAAAATTAATTTTCACACCAAAAATGAAACCAATTTTTTCTAAAATATTATAATTTCACACCAAAGAACTGTATATTCAATAAAAAAAGACAGCTTTTTTCAACAAAGTACATGAATTTTTAAATAAATAAAACAATTTTCAGCCAAAAATCGAATGATCGATAAATAATCGATAAATTTTGATCAAATAATTAAATTTTATACTGAAAATCATAATTTCTCAACCAAACATTGAATAGTTTAATTTTGAGTCAAAAAAATTAATTTACACACCAAAAATCAAACGAATTTTTAATCAAATATTAAAATCTTCCACCAAAGAGCAGATGAAATATGTTTCTAAAAAAAAATATTTACAAGAAAATAGGTTAATTTTGAACAACAAAGTGCATGAATTTTGAAATAAATAAAACAATTTGCAGCCAAAAATCGAATAATCGATCAATTCTGATCAAATAATTAAATTTTAAACTGAAAATGGTCATTTCTCAACCAAAAATTGAGCCGTTTCATTTTCAGTTACAAAAACATTAATTTGTACACCAAAAATGAAACAAATTTTTTATATAATAGTAGATTTTCACACCAAAGAGCTGTAGATTCAATAAAAAAAAGACAGCTTTTTTCAACAAAGTACATGAATTTTTAAATAAATAAAAAAATTTGCAGCCAAAAATTAAAATTATATTTTCAGTTTAAAAGTTTATTTGAAAAAAATCAAAATTTTGAGCAAAAAACAAAGAAGATTTAAAAAAAATAGTTGCACTTTCAAACAAAACAAAAAAAAATTATTAGCCAAATGCTAGAATTAATCAGCAACAAAAAGTGTTCTATGGACGGTCCCATTACGTTGCGTTAGAAATATTGCAACTCAACTCTTTTGTCAAATTCTGAAACTATTAAAAACGTTTTTTAAAAAAAAAACTTTCAAAGTTTCCCAGTTAATAAATAAAATTCCCGGTTAGAAAAACTGTAAAAAAACGAGAATAAAATTCTTACTCAGCATTTCCAGCGTAACTAAGTTGTGGTGGCCGAATTCCAAAATGCACAATTTCTGGATAAGCTACCACTCCGGGAGGTTGCTCGCTCTGATTTCTATCCAGCTGATCAACTCTCACACTGCACGGTTTTTTGCCAGGATAAGTCACGACCATTCCCTTGACTTCGTCGGCGATATTTTGCCATTTGTACTGCGGCATATCAGCCAATTTTTGAAGATCCTCTTCCTCGATTAGGAGCTTACTACTTTTTATAAGATAATTTAGTACCTCGTTCATGGACAAAATTTCCTGACCATTATCAGGCAAATCGCGAACGAATCTCGGCATAAAATGAAATTGTCCACAGCCTGATTTGTCTTGAGCTGCGTGCAAATCGAAATCCACCAACTCGAGGATTTCTTTAAAAAGGTACTCATCTGAAACCAAAATTTCGTATTAATTCAAATAAATATCAACGGGGCTTAGATTGAGTTCAGGGATAAACAAATATTGTATATAATGTTATAAAATTTTTTAAATAATGTCAAAATAGTCTCATAAAATTTTTCAAATGTAAAAATAAAATTCAATGTTTATTTAAAATGTTGTCTCGTCTATAAATTATGAAAAGGCCTACTTATTTATCGCAGGATCAAGTACTTTCCCTTTTTCTTACTTTTTACTTAAATTCGAACTGAATTAATAAAACCCTATACGAAAATGTAACTGTTTTCGGTTGAAACTTCATTCTTTTTGGTCAAAAAGTGTATTCAAAATTTTTTTGTTAAAAATTCATCTATTTTTATTATCAAAATTGTATTATTTATTAGGAATTAAATTAATGTGTTCAAAATTTTATATAGTTTGTTAGACATTCATCTTTTTGATTTGAAATTTCATCTATTTTTGTAGAAATTCCATCTTTTTAAAAATGTATCCATTTTCATTGAAAATGAATTTTTTTCTGAAAATTCAACTGTTTTGTAGAAAATTCGTCTTTTTGTCTCGAAATTTCAACAATTTGGTAGAAAATTGAAATTTCAGAATAAAATATTTTCTTGAAAATTCGTTTGTTTGTTAAATCCAACTAAAAATTTGTCTTGTTGGCTGGAAAAATCGATAACTTGGTAGATATTTCAACTATTTGGTGCGGAATTAAACTGTTTTGTAGAAAATTGTTTTTTTTTTGTTATTAGAAATTAATGTTTTACACTGAAAATGTAATAATAACTCCATTTTGGATTGAATCCTTATATTTAAAAAAATTAAAAATCGATCTTTTTTAGTTGAAAATTTAACTCTATGGTAGAGCATTGAGACATTTTATTAAATGTTCATCTTTTTGGATGAAAATGCAATTAATTTTTTGAAAATTATATGTTTTGGTTCAGGGCTCAACTATTTTCTTGAAAATTCATCTTTTTTTTATTAAAAACAAGTGCTTTTTATTTTTAATTACATTTTTTTGTTAAAAAAATTTGTTTTTTAACATTAATAATTCTAGTTAAAAAATATTTTTATTTTGGGATATAAAATAATTTTTGAACTAAAATATTGTGCATCTTGTAGAAAATTTGTCTTTTTTTCTAGATAAACATTTTTTTTTTGCTAAAAATGCAACTGTTTCGTCAAAACTACTCTGTTTTTAGTTGAAGATTGAAGTATTTTGTTGAAAATTATCTTTTTTGTTCAAAATTCATTGTCTTTCTTGACCAAAACATTTTTTTTTTCGTTTGAAAATACATCTCTTTTTGTATAAATTTAATCTTTTTTGGTTCAAGGTGCAACTTTTTGGTTGAAAATTAATCGGTTTTGGCTCAGGTTTCAACTATTTTATTCAAAATTCCTCTTTTTTACAAGAATTCAATTGTTTTTAATTTCAAATTAAAAAATGTTTTTTTTTTAATCTCAACCATTAAATGTATTAATAAGAATTTATCTCTTTTATCGGGAATGTACCTGTTTTATTAAAAATTCACTCGCTTTGTGGAAAATTCGTAGTTTTTGCTCGAAAATAAAAGAATTTGGTAGAAATTTTAGCTATATTTTTGGAAATTTGTGTATTTTGTTACATATTCATCTTTTTTTGTTGTTAAAAATGGTTATTTTTAGTAAAAAACTCATGTAAGTTGTTAAAAAAATCATCTTTTTTTTTGGTAGAAAACTAGTTAAAATTTGAATTACTTTCCTTAAAAAAACGAAACATTTTTTTGTTTGAAGATTCACAATTTTAGTGGAAAATTCATTTCTTTGGTTAACCAATTTAACTACTTGGTTCAAAATTCAATTTCTAGGTTGAATATTTACTTTTTTTAACTGAACATTCATATTTTCCAGTTGGACATTAAATTGTTCTGTAGAAAATTAATATTTTCGACTTGAAAATTGAACAATCTAGTAGAAAATTCAACTATTTGGTCGAAGTTTCAACTTGTTTATTGAAAATTAATTTCTTTAGTCGAAGATTCATTATTTCAGTTAAAAATTTATTTCTTTGGTTGAAAATTTAACTATTTTGTTTAAAATTCGTTTGGTTTATGGTTAAAAATTAATTTTTTCAACTGAAAATTTATTATTTTTAGTAGAAAACTTATGTATTTTGTTAAAAAATTCGTCTTTTTCGTGAAAAACTAATCCTCTTGGTTAGAAGCGTTGGAAATGAATTATTTTTGTTGAAAATGTATGCATTTTCTTAAAAATTGTATTTTTTGGTCAAAATTAATTTTTTTGTTAGAAATGCAACGGTTTGGTTAAAAATTAATCTGTTTTAGTTGAGGACTCAAATCATTTGTTAAAAATTCGTATTTATTGTTTAAATTCAACTGTTTTTGTATTTTAAATTAAAATATTTTTTGTTGAAACATCAACTATAGTTGGAATTTGAGTTATTGTATAAAAAACATTTTTTTTGGTTTAAGATTCATAAATTTAAAGGAAAATTTATTTATTTCATTAACAAATATAACTATTTAGTTGAAATTTTTTTTTTTTTTGATTGAAAATTTATATTTTCTGCTTGGAAATTCAATTGTTTTGTAGCAAATTCATATTTTCATCTCTAAAATTCAACTATTTGGTTGAAATTTTAATTAGTTTGTTAAAAAATAATTTTTTAGTAGTACATTTATTATTACAGTTAAAAATTTATTTCTTTGGTAGACAATTTAAATATTTTGTTGAAAATTCGTATTTTTTATATAAAACATGATTTTTTTGTTAACAATCTAACATTTGGTTAAAAATGAATCTATTTTAGTTGAGGATTCAAGTCTTTTGTTGAAAATTCGTCTTTATTGTTTAAATTCACCTGTTTTTTAATTTTAATAATTTTTTTTTTAGTAATAAATATAGTTCGAAATTTAATGATCTTTAAAATATTCTTTTTTTTTTGTTACAAAATTTAACAACTTTTTGAAAATTTAACTGCTTGGTTGAAAATAAACTTTTTTGTTGAAAATGTATGTAATTTGTCAAAAATTCATCATTTTTCCCAGAAAATTGATCTTCTTAGGTGAAAATCCAACTGTTTTATGTTTTATTTCCAAAACTAGAGAATTCAACATTTTTGAACAATCTTTTTTTTTTATTGGCTTAAAAATCGTTCACGTTGAAAATTTCAACCCTTGTCATAAATTAACCATTTTTATTTGAAAATTAATCTCTTTTGTTGGAAATTGCGTATTTTTTTTTATATGCAACTTTTTGGATGAAAATGAATTTTGTTTTAATTGAGGATTAATTTAATTTGTTGAAAATTCGTCTTTATTGGTCATATTGAACTGTTATTTATTTTCAAATCAAATATTTTTTGGTTGAAATATCAACTATAGTTGAAATTTAAACTACTTTAAAAAAAGAGAACATTTTTTTGGTTGAAGATTCATTATTTACAGTGGAAAATTAATTTCCTTATTAAAAAAATTTAACTACTTATTCGAAAACTCCACTTCTTGGTTGAAAATTGACATGTTTGTAGAAAATTCATATTTTCGGCTGGAAAATTCAACAATTTGTTCAAGGTTTCAACTAGTTTGTTGAAAATTAATTTCTTTAGTCGAAAATTCATTCTTTCAGTTAAAAAATTGATTTTGTTGAAAATTCCTTTTTTGTTTTGTTTTTTGGTTAACGATTTAAATAAAAACACATTTTTTTGCGAATTGAAAATAAATGCTTTTGTTTAGCATTGTTTATTTTAATGTAATTAAATAATTATATAACATTGCAATTGTTTCCTCTTTGAAACAGTTCAAGCTGAAATTTCTGCATAAGAACAGTTCAATTTTATTAATTCCATTACAAAATGTACGATTAAAAAACTTATTGAACTCTAAAAGACCTAATTTAAAAAAATTTCACGATATGATTATTATGAAAATGCGAAAACACTTTTAATATTAATTTAAGTACAATCAATTGAAAAATCTCAGAGGCAAAATAATCAAATTCCTGGTAATTTCCAGGGTTTTTCCCGGCAAGTAAATTAAATGCGGATTGTCAATATTCACGAAAATATTCAAGTTATTTTTTTTTCTTGTAGAAGATTGATAATTTTAGATGAAAATTTATCTCTTTGGTTAAAAATTAGTGTTTTTTGGTAGAAAATAATTTGTTTATTTAACAAAAATTCATCTTTTTAGTTAAAATATTCTTTTTATACAGAACAGTTGATTTTTTAAAGCGAAAGACGAATTTTTATCAAAATAGTTTAATCCTCAATGAAAACAGATGAATTTTCAAACCAAATAGTTGCACTTTTAACTAAAAAGGATTAATTTTCAACCACGAAGATTAATTTTCAATTCAAAATATCAATTTTCAATTTAAAAAATTAATTTTTCAATAAAAAAAATTAATTTTCAACAAAATAGACAACTTTTCAACACAAAAGATGTATTTTAAACTGAAATGATGAATCTTCAATAAAAAAAAAATTAATTTTGAAGAATGTAGTTCGTCTTTTAATTCAACTATTTTGTCGAGATTTGAAATACTTCGTTAAAAAATTCTTTTTTAGTCGAAACTCCATCATTTTAGTTAAGGATTAATTTCTTTCGTTGAGAAATCGTTTTTTGTTGTTAACCATTTTTTCAATGACAATTTATTACTTTTACTACAATTTATTACTTTTAAAAAATAATTTTTTGGTTTAAGGTTCATAGATTTAGTGGAAAATTCATTTCCTTGGTTAATAAATTTTACTATTTAGTTGAAAATTTACTTTTTTATTGAAAATTCATATTTTAGTTAAAAATTTATTTATTTGGTTGAAAATTTAACTATTTTGTTGAAAATTCGTTTTATTTTTGGTTAAAAATTAATTTTTTCAACTGAAAATTTATTATTTTTAGTAGAAAACTTATGTATTTTGTTACAAAATTCGTCTTTTTCGCGGAAAATTAATCCTCTTGGTTAGAAATGTAACTATCTTATTAAAAATTTATTTGTTTCATATTTTCCAGTTGGAAATTAAATTGTTCTGTAGAAAATTAATATTTTCGGCTTGAAAATTGAACCATCTAGTACAAAATTCAATTATTTGGTCAAAGTTTCAACTAGTTTATTAAAAATTAATTTCTTTAGTCGAAGATTCATTATTTCAGTTGAAAATTTATTTCTTTGGTTGAGAATTGAACTATTTTGTTTAAAATTCGTTTTGTTTTTGGTTAAAAATTAATTTTTTCAACTGAAAATTTATTATTTTTAGTAGAAAACTTTTGTATTTTGTTACAAAATTAATCTTTTTCGCGAAAAATGAATCGTCTTGGTTAGAAATGTAACTATCTAGTTGAAAATTGATGCATTTTCTTAAAAAATACAACTTTTTGGTAAAAAAAAAATGATTTTTTTGTTAACAATCTAACTTTTTGGTTAAAAATTAATCTATTTTAGTTAAAAATTGAACTATTTTGTTGAAAATTCGTTTTATTTTTTGTTAAAAGTTAATTTTTTCAACTGAAAATTTATTATTTTTAGTAGAAAACTTATGTATTTTGTTACAAAATTCGTCTTTTTCGTGGAAAATTAATCCTCTTGGTTAGAAGTATAACTATCTTGTTGAAAACTGGTTTATCAACTGTTTTTTATTTTAAATTCAAACATGTTTTTTGTTGAAATATCACCTATAGTTGGAATTTGAATTATTTCATAAAAAAACATTCTTTTTTTTTGTTTTGGATTCATAAATTTAGTGGAAAATTCATTTATTTCAATAAAAAAATATAAATATTTAGTTGAAAATTGATTTTTTTCATTGAAAATTTATATTTTCCGCTTGGAAATTAATTTTTTTGTAGAAAATTCATATTTTTGACTTAAAAATTCAACAATCTAGTAGAAAATTCAACTATTTGGTCGAAATTTCAACTAGTTTGTTAAAAAATAATCTTCTAATTGTAAATTCATTATTACAGTTCCAAATTGATTTCTTTGGTTGAAAATTTAACTATTTTGTTGAAAATTCGTTTTTTTTTTAAACGAGATTTTTTTAACAATCTAAAATATGGTTAAAAATGATCTATTTTAGTTGAGGATGCAATTCTTTTGTTGAAAATTCGTCTTTATTGTTTAAATTCGCCTGTTTTTTTAATTTAAATAAATATCTGTTTTATTTAAAATAATAAATATAGTTTAAAATTAAATTATTTTTAAAATAAACACTTTTTTGGTTACAAAATGTAATAAATTTTTTTAAATTCAACTGCTTGTTTGAAAATTACATTTTTCTGTTGAAAATTCGCTTTTTAAATAAAAAATTATTTTCTTTTAATAAAAATGATACCGTTCCATTTTTGGTTAAAAGTTGGTCTTTTCAAGTTTAAAAATTCAACTACTTGGTTCAAAATTTTCTTTATTGACTTAAAACTCTTTCACGGTGAAAATTTCAACTCTTGCCATAAATTAGCCATTTTTATTGGAAAATTCACCTCTTCTGGTAGGAATTGCGTCATTTTTTTGTGCAACTTTTTGGATGAAAATGAATTTTGTTTTAATTGAGGATTAAATTATTTTTTGAAAATTATATTTTTTTAATTGAAATATCTTTTGGTTAAAATATCAATTATAATTAAAATTTAAACTGCTTTCCCTGAAAAAAAACAACATTTTTTTGGTTGAAGATTTATTATTTATAGTAGAATATCCATTTCTTTGGTTCAAAAAATGTAACTACTTAGTTTGAAATTCCACTTCTTGGTTGAAAATTTATATTATTCTTGGAAATTCAATTGTTTTGTAGAAAATTCATATTCTCGACTCGAAAATTCCACAATCTAGTAGAAAATTAAACTATTTGGTCGAAATTTAAAAATTATTTTTTTAGTCGAAAATTCATCAATTTTAGTTCAAGATTAATTTTTTTCGTTTAAAATTCGTTTTTTTCTGTTAAAAATTAATTTATTTAAATGAAAATACATTTCTTGTTGCAAATAAAAAATGATTGCTTTTATTTAGCATTGTTTATTTGAATGTAATTAAATAATTATATAATATTACGATTGTTTCCTCTTTGAAACTGTTCAAGCTGAAATTCCCGCATAAAAACTCTTCAAATTTTATATTTCCATCACTATTTGTACGAATTAGAAAATTATTGAACCCTAAAATTCTGAATTTCAAAATGTTCACGATATGAATACTATGAAAATATAAAAAACTTTTAGTATTAATTTTAGTAAAATTAAATGAAAAAGCTTGACGGTAAATAATCCAATTCCCGGTAATTTCCAGGATTTTTTCTGGGTAAGTAAATCAAATATGGATTGTTAATACTCACGAAAAAAATCGAGTTCACGAACGGTGAAATTCTCTGGTAATTTTTCCTCGATGTAGAGAATCGTGTACTCGATATTAAATCGAATAACTTTACATGTTGGTAACTTGGTGAGAGGAAAATGGGAAAGCATGGAAAATCCTTCAAAAATAAATTCATGCTCGTCGTGTTTAATTATCGTTGGAGTTTTTGTGAGAAAGTTGGTTGGCGGACTAATGGTAATTCGATAATGATAAAGTTTATCGCCATTATTGGTGCCTAAATCGCATCTATTGACTGCATTTTCCCCTGCATAAATTCCATGCCTAATTCCGGATCTTCTCGATTTTTCACTACATCTACAAAGCGGACCATCGTTCATCTGCAAAGAAAAGTTAAATAATTGAGAGCCTTAATTTTATAATTATCAGAGGGGTTCCAAATTAATCCTGATTTTTGGCAGATTTGAAAAATATATTTAGAGCTTCCCCCGAGTCAATTTTTGTACATAAAACATTTTTTTTAATTTAAATAATCGGTTTTTGTGTAGTTTTACTTCGGCCTGCGACAAAATCAGCCCCCTGCATCGAAGTTAGTTCACTAGTACGATCAAGTGAAGCGTAGAGGCCAGATGGCGCTGGGAGTCTTTCCAGCCTACATTTATATGGCAAGTATAGGCAAGATTAGTGAAAAATTAATTTGATTAGTATTTTTCGCAATGGCATTCGGTTTTGTGGGAGCGAAACACGATTTCAGAGGATGGAGTTACTGTTCTGAAAGTTGTAATAATTGATTGTTGTTTAATTTAATAGTTTTAATATTAGTGTTGTTTATATAATAATTGGCAATTAATGTTTTTATATTTTTATTTTAATTGTTTCTGAGATATCAAATAATAACTTTACATATAATTATCTTCATTTCAAACAAAAAAATTACGCAGAAATATAAAAATTGCAATAAGTGCAGTGTGCATATTTCAATGAAAAATATGAAACATTTCATCTTTATCTAAAACGATATTTTGATTTTTAAACCGTTCTTTCGTTAAATTGTAAAAAAATTTAATAAAAACTATATATTTTAATAAAAAATATAGAATGTTTTATCTTAAACTGAAACTATATCTTTATATTTTTTAATTATTTTGTAGAAATATTAAAAATAAAATCAAGACTAAGTATTTTAATAACAGGGTGGCCGTTTTAATCCAAGAAAAAAAATTCCCAGTAATTTCCCGATTTTTTCTCGATTCAGAAACTAACACTTTTCAATTTAACAATTTTTAATAAAATTCAGATAAAACACAAAATTTAGAATTTTCAACTTTTAGAAATTAATGAGTTCAAAGATTCAGACAAAAATTTAATTCACGTTATCATTTTCAATGCTCTAAATTAAAGAATCAATTAATTTTACATTTTTTTATTATATTATTTTAAACAATTTTAAGGTAGAAACGTTTAAAATTGAAAAATTAAATAAAAAAAATAATACTTCTTAAATTATAAGTTAAATTATTTTCATTTTTGAAATGAATCCATTTTTTCCTACAATTTTTAGAAAATCCTGCAAATTTAAAAAAAATTCTTGAAATCTTCCAGATTCTTTCTTAACAATTTTAGAAATCTTATTAAATCTTTTTGAATATTCTCTTTAAACAAATTTTCTAAAATTAAAAATTATTTTCAGTATTTCTAAGAATCTTAGGAAAATGTTTTTATTTTTTTAATTCCTTTCACAATTCTCAAAAAGCTTCTAAATTTTTTTTTCAATCGGCAAAAATCTACATTTTGTTTTAAATTAAATCATTTCAAGTTCAAAATTAATTTTGAAACATTTCAAAACTTCTAAGTACCTCTGCAAAATTACTCAAGTGTTGTCTAAAAATAATAAGTGTTCAATTATTATATAAACGTCGAAATTTGACAAAGTGACTTACAAATAAAACATTTTTTAAATAGAACAATTAAAGTTGTAACGTTAAAAGTTTAAAAGCTCTACGAAATTCTAGAGATTCAAAGCTTTATATGTAAAACAATTCAGTTTCAAATTTTTTACTTTTAAATATTTGGTGAAATATTTCTAACTATTCAATAATTATTCTTTTTCTCAATTAAACAAATTTTAAATTGAATAGATTAAAATTGAATATTTTAGACTGAAACAATATTTGATAAAAAATGCATTATTATGAATTTCTAAATTGAAAATAATTGATTAATTTTAAATGAGAAGCTTACATTTATTAAATGACTAAGACTTTCGAATTGAAAACATTTAATTTTTACCGTTAAAATCTGGAAATTCCTAAATTTTTAATGGAGTTCGAATCGTTTTTTTCTTTTTTTTAAATAAATTATTGTTCCCTTTTAATACTTAAAGCACAGATTTATTTTAAAAAATTATTTAATTAAATAAGCAAATATTCAAGACTGCGTATTAAAATTCTTTAAATTAAAATTTAAAACTTAAAACAGAAAATTTTTAAAGTGGCAGATTTTTTGATTACGCCTTATAAACTGAATGATGTCATCATTGAAAAGGATTAAAATTCAATTGGTGATTTAAAAAACTGTTGAAATCAAACTTGGAGAGAACTTTCTTTCTCTCTAAAAATTTGTAAAATTCCCGGTCAAAAAATAAATTCACTGTCATTTCCCGGTTTTTCAGATTTCCCGGGCCAGCGGCTACCCTAATAAATATGGAACATTTCATCTTAAACTTAAACGATATCTTCATTAAAAAACATCTGGCGTAGAAATAAAAAAAATTATATAAAAGTTGTATTTTATAAAACTCTGCTGTAGAAATATGAAAAACCAATCAAACACTGTATTTTAATAAACAGTATTGAACATTTTATATTAAATTGAAACTATACTTTTATTTTTAAAAATTCTTTCGTGTAAATATAAAAAATTTAATAAAAACTGTATGTATTTTTATGAGAAATATGGAACATGTTATCTTGAAGTGAAACGATATCTTTATTTTTTTAATTCTTTCATAAAAAGAGTTTAAAAAATAAATAAAAACTATACCTTTTTAATTTATTTATTTAAATTTAAGTTTTTTATGTTAATTAATCTTTCAATCAATTGATTAATTCTTTTATTCCAATAAATCATCTGTTATTGTATTAGGGCTACTGTTACTAATGAATTACTAATTTATACCAACATCTGACATTGTTAATTCTTATTATTTTTTATAAAATAAATTTGTTGTATCACCATGCTCTTTTCAAACTTATTTTTTACAAAACTACTTTATATAAATTTGATAGGCGTATTTGGAATTCAATAATAAAATTTAGTATAATTATAAGTTTAATTTTGTTTCTTGAGTTGAAAAATACTTTAAATTTAGTTACTCCAAGTTACGATTGAAGCCAATCACAAGTTCCCGCAGCTAGAAAAGAATATTTTAATAATATACAAATGCTGAAGTGAAAATAAGCAAACAGCGATAATTAACCCTTGTTTGACACACTGGGGTACAACACACCCCACCATATTTCCAAGATAATTTTGTGTACTCAAACTCGATAGAATCGGTTAATAATTTTTTTGGTATATTTAAATGAATTTTTATTTATGAGACCAATATTTCTTTGGAAAGTGATATCTAAAGAAGCTATGAAAAAATTGGCAGGTCAAAATACACAACCGTTAAATTTCTATAACGGTTTTTCGGCTGGGGTACAAAAAACCCCAGTGTGTCAAGTACATCAGACAGCGGAAGTGGCCATATTATTAAGCAGGATGGCCATATTTCAGGATGAAAATTCATTCGCTTTGTGGAAAATTCGTAGTTTTTGCTCGAAAATAAAAATTTTGTTTAGAAATTTGAGCTATATTTTTTTTAATTTGTGTATTTTGTTAGATATTCATCTTTTTTGGTTAAAAATTTGTCATTTTTAGTAGAAAAATCATGTATTTTGTTTTGAAAAAATCATCTTTGTTGGCAGAAAATTAATTCGCTTGGTTGCAAATGTAACTATCTAGTTGAAAATTTATGTATTTTGTTGAAAAGTCGTATATCCTGGTCGAAAAATCAATTTTTTGGTTAGTAATTCAACTATTTGTTATTTGACTGGTTTTTTTTGTTTTTTTTTTTTTTAATTTTCAATTTAAAAACCTTGTTTGATTAAAATATCAAGTATAATTGAAATTTTAAATAGTTTTCTATAAAAAAAAAACATTTATTTGTTTGAGCTTCATAATTTTAGCAGAAAATTCACTTCTTTGGTTAACAAATTTACCGACTTCGTTGAAAATGCAATTTTCAGGTTGAATATTTACTTTATTTGATTGAAAATACATCTTTTCCGGTTGGAAATTCAATCGTTTTATAGAAAATTATTATTTTCGTCTCGAAAATTGAACAATCTGATAGAAAATTCAACTATTTGGTCGAAATTTGAACTAGTTTGTTAAAAATTCATTTTTTTATTCGAATATTCATTATTCCAGTTAAAAATTTATTTGTTTGATTGAAAATGTAACTATTTTGTTGAAAATTGTTTTTTGGTTAACAATTAATTTTTTCAGATGAAAATTTATTTTTTTTTTTTATCAGAAAACTTAGGTATTTTGTTTAAAAATTCGTCTCTTGCGTGGAAAATTAATCCTATTGGTCATAATTGTGAAAAATTGTTGAAAATTGATTTATTTTTTTGAAAGATATTATTTTTTGGTAAAAAAATAATTTTTTTGTTAACAATATCTGTTTTAGTTAAGGACTCAAGTCTTTTGTTGAAAATTCGTACTTATTGTTTAAATGCAACTGTTTTTTATTTTAAATAAAATCTTTTTTTGTTAAAATATCAATTATAGTTGGAGTTTGAATTATTTCCTAAAAAACAACATATTTTGATTTAAGATTCGCTGAAGTGAAATAAAAAAAATCGAACACTAAACCTAAAAACGGTTCCATTCGAAGTAAAAAAACTGAACTGAGAATGAAAGTTCTCTAAGTGGTACTCTTAAATTTTAAATTTTGAAAATTGAAGTTTAAAAGTTGTTTAACTCAAAAATTTTGGATTCAAATTCTCAATAATTTACAAGTATAAAATTAAATCTACAAACACTTTTCAACTGCATAATTTTAAATTAAACGAAGTTAAGCCGCCAAATTCAAAATTTGTAACTTTTATAAATTGTAGAGTTCAAAGATTCAGATTCAGTTTAAAAAAAATCCACATTATTGTTTTCAATGCTCTAAATTGAAGAATCCTTCAAGAATTGTTTAAAAATTGACAGTTCTCTGTTTACATCCGAAATTTAAGTCTTCTTCGAAAAAATCCCTGCTCGAATCGAGAATTTTTATTCTTTTCGAAAATTCTCCATTTCATCCAATTGTAAATATTATAATTTTTTTGTAAAATTCCCTCTTCCAATTCATAATTTAAATTCTGTTCGAAAATACCTCGTTTCAACTCAGAATTATAATTTTGTTTAACAAATTCAATTATCAATTCAGATTTGTTTTTCTCCTGGACAAATTCCAGTTCCAACTCAAAATTGGTTAAAAATTGAAAATTCCTTGTTCCACTTAGAATTCATTCTTTTAAAAAAATCCCTGTTACAGCTCAGAATTTATTTAAATTTTAAAATTCCCTCTTCCACGAAAAATTATAATGCTTTTGGACAAATGCCAGTTTCAACTAAGAATTGGTTAAAATTTGAAAATTCCCTGCATCAACTCAGAATTAAAGTTCTTTGGAAAAAGTTTCTGTTCCAATTCAGAATTTTGTTCCTTTTCGAAAATTTTCAGTACTAGCTCGGAATTCGTTAAAATTTGAAAATTCTCGTTAACAAATTAAAAGTTAAATTATTTTAATTTTGAATAGTTTAAAAATCACTAAAATGCTTCGAAAATTTATTTTATAATCTTGAAACATCTAAATGTTTTTGTAAATGTTTTGTGGAAAATTTTACAAATCTTTATAAATTTTTTTTTAAATATTCTCTTAAAATTAGTTTGTTAAAATGAAAAATCATAAATTTTTCGAAGAAATATTTTTTCTTCTTGAAGCCTATCGAAATTTTAAAAAACTTCTAAAGTAACTGTTCTTCTTCTTAATTGAAAATTTTCAAATTGCATGCTTTAAAAATGGAATATTTTAGACTGAAATTATATTTAAAATTTAATAAAGGCCTTTAATTATAAATATATTATTAAGTTATTTTAAAATTAAAAATAGTTTATAAAGTTTCAATCGCACATTTAGATTTTTTAAAGTAATAAGAACTTCCGAATCGTTTTCTACAATCAATTATTATTTACTTTTTAAATCTTAAAGTAAAATTCAATTTAAACAAATCATTAATTAATTTATATTCACAGTTGATCAACTAAAAATATTTTAATCAAAAACCTTCAATTTTAAACGCTTCTAATTTTTTATGATTTAAGTCTTTAAATTGAAATGTATGCTTAAAAATTAAATATCTAAAATGGAAAATTTTTAAAGTGAAAGATTTTCAAATTACGCATTCTAAACTGGATGACAACACAATTGAAAAAAGATCAGAGTTTAACTAATTGTTGAAAAACGGTTAAAATTGAAGGTCCAACGATTTTTTTTTCTAAAAATTTGTAAAATTCCCGGTCATTTCCGGTTTCCCGGTCCAACGAGCCACCCTGTTGAATTATTAATTTTATACTTCAATTTAAAAACTGCGAAAGACACGAAAAAAATAGTCGCGCACAGAATAATAATTTTGTTTGAAAAATTCAATTCCTCTTTGAGAATTGTTATTCCCCTGGATAAATTCCAATTCCAGATTATATTTGGCTAAAAATTGAAGATTCCCTGTTCAAATCAAGGATTTTAATTCCTTAAAAAAAAATCTTCATTTCCATTCACAAATACAATTATTTTGAAGAAATTCCTGCTAAAATCAGAATTTTAATTATTTTCGGAAATTCTCCATTTTAACTGGGAATTAGAATTTTTTGTAAAATTCCCTGTTCCAATTCATAATTTAAATTTTTTCGAAAACACCTCATTCTAATCTCGTTTTAACACAGAATAATAATTTTGTTTGAAAAATTCAATTTTTCATTGAGAATTGTTATTCCCCTGGATAAATACAAAATCCAGTTCAGCATTGGTTACAAATTTAAAATTTGCTGCTTCAACTCAGAATTCGAATTTTTTTATAAATATTCATTTTCCAATTCAGAGTTTTGTTTCCTTTTGAAAATTTCCAGTAATCTTGGAATTCGTTAAAATTTGTAAATTCCCGTTTCCAAATCAGAATTGTTATTATTCTGGATAAATTCCAGCCCAGATAATTCTCTGTTCAAATCCAGAATTCTAATTCTTTTCAAAAATTGTCCATTTTAACTAAGAATTCGAATTTTTCCAATTCAAAATTTAATTATTTTTTAAAAATACATCGTTTCAAGTTATAATTAGAATTTTGTTCCAAACATTCAATTTTCCATTCAGAATTTTTACTTTCCTTGATAAATTCCAGTTGAAACTCAAAATTGGTTAAAAATTGAAAATTCCTTGTTCAAACCTGGAATTTTAGTACTTTTCGAAAAATCTCCGTTTCAACTAAGAATTAGAATTTCTTTAAAATAATTCCCTGTTCCAACTCGGAATTTGTTTAAATTTTAAAATTCCCTGTTCCAAGACAAATGATAATTCTTTTGGATAAATACCATTTTCAAATCAGAATTGGTTCAAATTTGAAAATTCCCGCTTCAACTAAGAATTACAATTTTTTTAAAAAAATTCCTGTTCCAATTCAGAATTTTGTTCCTTTTCGAAAATTTTCAGTACAAGCGTGGAATTTGTTAGAATTTGTAAATTCCCGTTTCCAAGTCAGAATTATTATTATTCTGGATAAATTCCAGCTCCAATTATAAATTTGTGAAAAAATGTGATAATTCCCTGTTCAAATTATAAGTTGAATTATTTTTATTTGAAATAGTTTTAAAATCCTTAAAATGCTCCTTGATAAATTCCAGTTCCGACTCAAAATTGGTTAAAAATTGAAAATTCCTTGTTCAAAACCGAAATTTTAATACTTTTCGAAAATTCTCCGTTTTAAATAAGAAGTAGAATTTATTGAAAAAATTCCCTATTCCAGTTCGGAATTTATTTAAATTTTAAAATTCTCTGTTCCAAGTCAGAATTATTATTATTCTGGATAAATTCCAGTTCCAACTATGAATTTGTGAACAAAATTTGATAATTCCCTGTTCAAATTATAAGTTAAATTATTTTTATTTGAAATAGTTTTAAAATCCTTAAAATGCTTCCAAATTTGATTTCAAAATATTGAAAAATGTTTTTTTTTTTACATTTTTTTAAATTAATTTTTTTTTAATTCTGCCAAATTAAAGAAATTTTCTTAAAATCGTCCAGATTCATTTTTAAACATTTTATAAATCCTTATAAATCTTTTTTAAATTCTCTTAAAACTAGTTTATTAATATAAAAAATCATTTTCCATTTTCCTAGGAAATGCTTTTTATCCTTCTGAAGCCTGTTAAAATTCTGAAAAGGCTTCTAAATTTTATGTTCGAAATTTGCCGAAATCTATATTTTGTTTTAAATTAGGTCACGGGCTATTTGCACCTACATTTTGGTAAGAATATTCGGATTCTGTCGACATTTTAAATTAATTTTTCAAATCTTTTAAATATCTCTACAACTTACTCGATTTTTTCTAAGAACAATAGATGTTCAATTGCTATTTTTACATCAAAATTCAATAATTTGACTAATTAAATTTAGTTAAATAGAACAATTAAAATTCAATAATATTCCCTGTTTTATGCTTAAAGTACAATTAAATTTAAAAACCATTAATTTATATTCACGGTTGATCAACTAAAAATGTTTTTAGCAAAAATCTTCGATTTGAAACGCTTTTAATTTTTAATTAAGTCTTTAAAAATGTATTTTAGAATTCTTATATTCAAATGTAAGTTTAAAAATTAAAAATCTAAAATGGAGAATTTTTCAAGTCAAAGATTTTCGAATTACGCATTCTGAATTGAATGCTATCATAATTGAAAAAGAACAAATCAAAACTTATTATTTAAAAAACGGTTAAAATCAAAGTTGGAAGGATTTTTCTTTTCTAAAAATTTGTAAAATCCCGATCAAAAAATAAATTCTCAATCATTTCCCGGTCTCATAACATTTCCGGTTTTCCGGTCCAGCGACCACCCTGAAAAAGCCTTTTCTGGATCTCTCTAATAATAATTATTAATAATTGTAATATAATTATAACGATATATTTATAATTATTAATTATTTTACCTCTCCAGGATCATTAAACCACATTTCAGGATGTAATCTCTGAGGATGTTGTTTTTTCGCCATTAATTCCTCCATCGTTCTGTCGTCTTCTTCCATCGAATCGCTGTCGCTATCAGACGAGGAACTGCTGCAAGCTTCAGATTTGTGCTTGCATAATCTTGCTCTCGTTTTTCTTGGCGGAGGTTCGTAGGGAGGCTAGATAGAAAATTAAAAATTTTAATTCCCTATTTCAAAATTCGAATACATATTTAAAATAAGATTTAAATTAATTCAGCTAAGGTCCCTATTGATAATATTTAGTCCTTAAAATCCCCTATTCCAAATATTTGGTCACTTAAGGACCCCTTTTTGCTAAATATGGTCCACTTATTTGTCTCCAAAGTCTACTATTTTTAAGATTTTTTCTTCGCTTCCCCCTAAAATCCCCTATTTTCAAGAAATGATCGATAAAGACCCCTATTTTTAGGATATGGTCCCCTTTTTTGTCCATAAAGAGTCCTGTACTCAAGATTTTGATCCCTCGTTTGTCCTAATGTCCCCCTTTTCAATCTATGATCCCTAAAGCCCCTTATTCTCAAGATTTTTTTTCTTCTTTTGTCCCTAATATCCCCTATTTTTAAGATTTGATCCCAAAAGTTCCCTATTTTAAAGATATAGTCCATGAAGTACTCTATTCTAAATGTTTTGCCCGCCCTCAAATCCCCTACTTGCAATATTTTCACCTTAAAATCCCCCATTCTCAAAATATGGGCCATAAAGTCTCCTATTGTCAAGATTCTGTCCCTGAACTTCCTAATTTTTAAGAATTAGTCTACAAAGTTCCTTATTTTCATTATTTGGTCCCGGAAAGTTCCCTATATTTTATATTTGGTTCTTAAAATCCCCTGTTTGCAATATTTGGTCCCTAATGTCTGTGATTCTCAAAATTGTATTCCCTCGTTTGTCCTTGAGTCCCCTATTTTCAATTGATGGCACCTACAGTCCCCATTTTCAAGATTTAATCCCTAGATATCCCTATTTTGAGGATATGGTCCCCTTTTTTGGCCCTCGTTTGTCCCTTTGGTTCCCTGTTTGCAATATTTTTACCCTAAAATCACCTATTTTCAAGATATGGTCCATAAAGTTCCCTATTTGAAAGATTTTGTCCCTAAAGTCCCCTACTTTCAATATTTTGACCCAAAAGTCATCTATTCTCAAGATTTTGTACCTCTGTTATCCTTAAGTTCCCTATTTACCATATTTTGACCCTGAAATCCCTTATTTTCAAGATTTTGTTCTCTTGATTGTCCTAAAGTCCCCTTTTGCAATTTATGATCCCTGAGGTCCATTATTCTCACGATTTTTTTTCTTCGTTTGTCCCTGAAATCCCTTATTTTTAACATCGGGTCTCTCAGGTCCACTTTTTTTATAGATTTTGTCCCCTTATTTGGCCCTAATGTTCCCTATTTGCAATATTTTAACCCGAAAGTCATTATTTCAAGATTTAGTCTTTAAATTCCAATATTCTAAAGCTTTTGGCTCTCGTTTGTCCCCCATTTGCAATATTTTGACCCTAAGATCCCCTATTTTAAATACTTCGTCGCTAAAGTCGCCTATTTTCAATATTTTGACTCAAAAGTCAACTACTCTAAAGCTTTTGTCCCTTTTTTATCCTCAAGTTTCCTATTTGCCATATTTTGACCCTAAAATCCCCTATTACAAGATTTTGTCCCTTTGATTGTCCTAAAGTCCCCTATTGCAATTTTTGGTCCCTAAGGTCCATTATTCTCACGATCTTTTTCTTCGTTTGTCCCTGAAATCCCTTATTTTTAAGATTAGGTCTCTCAGGTCCACTTTTTAAAAGATTGTGTTCCTAAAGTCCCCTATTTGCAATATTTTAACCCGAAAGTCTGTATTTTAAGTCTTTGAATTCCTATATTCTAAAGATTTTGGCCCTAGTTTGTCCCTTAAGATCCCTATTTGCAATATTATGACCCTAAAGTCCCCTATTTTCAATATTTTGACCCAAAAGTCCCCTATTTTTGAATATTTAGTCCCTGAACTCTCCAATTTTTCTTTATTGAGTCCCTAAAGTTCCTTATTTTCTATATTTGGTCCCCATATTCAATATTTGGTCTCTAACGTTCTCTATTTACATTATTTGGTTCCTAAAGCCCCCTATTCTCAAGATTTTGTTCCAACGTTTATCCATAAGAACCTGATTTTCCATTTTTGGTACCTAGAATCCCTTATTTTTAAGTCTTGATCCCTAAAGTCTACTTTTTTAGGAATTCGTCGGTAAAGTCCGCTATTTTTAAGATCTGGCCCCATGGATTCCATTTTTGCAAGATAAGGTTACCACGTTTGTCCCCCAAGTCTCCTATTCTCAAATTTTGCCTCCTCGTTTATCCTAAAATCCCCTATCTTCAGGATTTGATTCCTAAGATCACCCATTTTGGATTTTGGTCCCTTAGGTTCATTATTTTCAATATATATATATATTTTTTAAAGTCTCCTACTCTAATACTAGATCCCCTTGCTTGTCCCTAAATGCCCATATATTTAACATTTGGTCCCTAAAGTCTTCTATTTTTTCAAGATTTAGTCCCTAAAGTCCCCTGCTTTCAAGATTAAGTCTCTTAATTCCCCTATTCTCAATATTTGATCTCTAAAGTTCCATATTTTCAGAGTTTGGTCCTTAAGGTCCGATATTTTCATTATTTTGTCATCAAAGTCCCTTTTTCAACTATTTTGTCGCCTCGTTTGTCCCTAAAGGCCCATATATTACAGATTTGGTGCCTAAAGTTCCCTATTTGGAAGATTTTATCACCTCATTTGTCCTTAAACTCCCCTATTTTCAAAATTTAGTATAAAAAATCTCCTATTACAAATATTTGGTCCCTAAAGTCCCCTATTTTCAATATTTGGTCCCTATTGTCCCCTATTTGCAGTCAATAGCCTAAATTTCTTTTAATTTTAAATAAAATGTTTGTCTAATCAAATATATTGGATATACTTTGTGACCGTGAAAAAGCATAATTTGTACCCCATTCTTTATTCCAGAGAGACTGCGAGACCTAAAATTATTTTAGCATAAAATTTCAAACTAACTTGTGCGGCTCTTACAGCTTCAGCTCTTTTTATAAACAACAAATTGAAAATATCACAAAGTTCGTTCAACTTTTGAGTGCCTCTCATGATTTTTGGATTGCTCTCATCCCTCTGATAATATAAATCGGCTGGGGCAGTTCGAGTCCAGATTTTTCGCTCGTTTTCGATAATTCCTTCTGTTCCGATAGCACTCAATTCTACCAATTTCTTCTCCATATCTTTACTCGTTGCACAATAATTTCTCCTGCAAGAAAATTATATCTTTTTTTAATCTTTTTTTTTTTAATTCCCGGTCTTTTCCCGGTTCGCAAACATTTTTCACGGGAAATGAAATTTAAAAAATCAAACTATATTCTTAAAATTTGTCCACATAAAGAAATAAGCAATAAACAACCAATTAAAACATTCAAAGTGGAACCCTTCAATTCAAACTTTTAAAATTGAAGTTTAAAAGTTTTTTATTTAAAAACTGTGTATTCAAATGCTCAAAAATTTTCACGTAGAAAATGGAAGGAACTAACACTTTTCAACTAAACAATGGTAAATGAAATGCAGATAAACTGAAAAATTTAGAACTTTTATAAATTATAGAGTTCAAAGATTCAGATTAAGTTTCAAAAATATAAATCCACTTTAACATTTTCAATAGCCTAAATTAAAGAATCAAGCAATGAACATTACAAATTTTCAAAATTATATTATTTTAAGTAATTTTAAGGTAGGGACATTAAAAATTGCAAAATAATTTTTTTAACTTAACATTTCTTAAATTAGAAGTTAAATTATTTTTATTTTAAATAGTCTAGGCATCCTTCGAAAGCTTTAAAATTTTATTTCAAAGTCTTAAAAAATCTAGAAGTGGTTTAAAAATTTTTCCAAATTCAAAATGATTTTCGAATTTTTTGTCAGAACTTTTAAATATATTTCAAAATGAATTGAATTTCTTTTATAAGTTTTAGAAAATCCAGCAAATTGAAAAAAAAATAAATTTGAATTTATAAATAACAATAAAACAATTATTATTTGCAAAAATATTAGAGCAATTTTAAGAGATATCTAGAAGTTTTAAAAAGATTCGAATTAAATTTAGAACTTGAAATAATTTCAAATACTTACTATGTAAAACAATTCAGATTCAAATTGTTTTCTTTTAAATATTTCGTTTCAATTTACTCGTCTCAAATGAAAAGTGAAATATTGCTAAATCTTAAATACTTATTCTTTTCTACATTAAGAAATTCCAAATTAAATGGGATAAGAATTAAATAATTTATATTCATAATATTTTTAATTTAATAAAAACCTTTAATTATGACTAAATTTATTATGGATTTATTTTTAAGTTGAAAATAGTAAAATGCACGTTTGCATTTTTTAATAGCTGAAAAAATTAATAGAAATAATATATTAATAAATTTATTTATCCATTTTAAGCTTTATTTATTTATATTTAAAGTTGATAAAATAAAATTGTTTTTTTTTTTATTAAAAATCGTCAACTTCAAATCCTTTTAATTTTTAATTGTTTGAATCCTCAAAACTGGACTTTAATTATTTTAAAAATTGTTAAAATCGAACTCGGGCAGATTTTTCTTCTGAAAATTCGTAAAATTCCCGGTTTCCCGGTACGGCGGCCACCCTGTTTTTATAAAAAAAACCTTTAATTTTAAAAACTTCTAATTTTTATCTTTTTTAACCTTTAAAACTGCTTTTTAAAATTCTTTAAATTAAAATACATGCTTGAAAATTAAAAATCTAAAATGTAAAATTGTTAAAGTGAAAGATTTCCGAATTAAGCATTCTAAACTAAGTGATATAATAATTTATCAAAATCAAAATTTAGGAAATTAGTTAAAAACGGTTGAAATCAATGTTGGAAAAAATTTGTATTCTAAAAATTTTGTAAAATTCGCGGTCAAAAAATAAATTCACTGTCATTTCCCGGTTTTCCCCGGTCCCATACAATTCCCACTTTTCCAGGTTTCCCGGTCAAGCGGCCACTCTGAAAATAGTATGTATAGTGGCATAGATTTTGAAAAAAGTAGAAAAATAGTGTCACCATTTTTTTAAAAATAATAAACTATAGGGCAATTTTTCATTCCGATATGAAAACAAAATTAAACATAGGAGATAAATAATGGTGATGCAAAAAATCTTATTTTGAAGATATTACGAAAGAACAGTTTTCACTACACAAAAATAGTATATCCATAAATTGTTAACAAAATAGTTAAATTTTCACTCAAAGAAATTTATTTTTTACTACAATGATGAATTTCTACATAAAAAAGAAACTTTGTACCAAATTGTGGAAGTTTCAACCAAAAGGATGAATTCGGTACCAAAAAATACAAATTTTCAATTAACAATAGAATAACTAAATTTTCAGTTAAAAAAGTTAATTTTAAACAAACAAAAAACTAATTATTAACCAACTAGATACATTTTCAACGAAAAACATAGAGTTTCAACTAATGAGATTACTTTTCTAACAAAAAAAACGAATTTTCAAACAAATACATGATTTTTGAATTAAAAAGATAAATTTTCAATGAAAAAGATCCATTTTCTACAAAAAGACTACTTTTTAACAAAATAAATGATTTTTCAACCTAGTAAATAAAATTTTCGACCAGATAAACCAATTTTCGAGTAAAACGAAAAAATTTTAATTTTTACGATAATAGATGAGTTTTTAAAAGAAAAAGAAGATTTTTTTTACAAAAGAGTTAAATTTTCAAACCCAAATATGAACTTTCAACTAAAGAGATTACTTTTCTACTAAGACAAAATGTAATTAAATATATAAATTTTCAACCGAATAGTTGAATTTTTAAGCAAGGAAATTTTAAGCAGAATTTTCACCACACAAAGTTAAATTATCAATAAAAATTAAGTAGTTTCAATTTTCAGTTTGAAAAAAAAAATTAATTCTTAACAAAAAAGATCAATTTTCAAGGAACAAGATTAATTTTCTACCAAAAAAGATTAATTTTTACCAAACTAAATGAATTTTTAACCGATTCAAAAACTTTTAATTTAAAATGCAAAATTAGAAAATAAATTTTCAAATCTAAACATTAAAAATATAAAAAGCTCCAGAATATTCGGAAAAAACGAAATATTTAACCATTTTTATTTCACTATTTGGAAAAAATTTAAAAACTGGAAATTTTAGTAACGTATCGAATTGAAAACCTGGTAAAGTCGTAAAAATTAGAATTTCAGTTTCGCTTAATTTCAACTTCATTCTTTTGCAAAATCAAATGCTTAATATTTGAATTCACATTAATTGGGAATGATTTCTAATTTGGACGGATTTTAGAACAGTAAGTTAAAAATTCAGCTGTTTTATATAAAAAAAAAACGTATTTTAAGTTCGAAAATTCAACAATTTGGTAGCAAACTTCAACTATTTGGTTGAAAATTTGTGTATT
>NC_046665.1:110334900-110336527 GCF_010883055.1 Belonocnema kinseyi | reverse complement strand
TCGAATTTTTGTTTAAAAATGCAACTGAATTATTGAAAATTAAACTGTTTTGGTTAAAAATGAACTTTCTGATAAAAATTCAGCTGTTTTATATAAAAAAAACGTATTCTAGGTTCGAAAATTCAACAATTTGGTAGCAAACTTCAACTATTTGGTTGAAAATTTGTGTATTTTGTTGAAAATTCTTATTTTTTGATAAAATATCAATTTTTTGGTTAACTGTTTATTTAAAAACTAATCTCTTTTAGTCGAGTATTCAAGTACTTTATTGGAAATTCGTTTGAACAATTTGATAAACATTTCTTTCTATCTCATCTAACAATTTTTTTTAACATTCATCTTTTTGCTTTGAAAATTTAATTTCTTAGTACAAAATTCATGTTTTCCGGACGAAAATTAAACAATTTAGTAGGAAATTGAACTATTTTGTAGAAAATTTACATATTTTGTTGAAAATTCTTCTTTTTTGGTAGCATATAAATTTTGTGATTAACTGATTATTAAAAAAATTATTCTATTTTGATTAAATATTCAAGTGCTTTGTTAAAAATTCTTTTTTTTGGTTACATCAAACGTTTTTTAAAATTTTTAAATGAAATTTTACAAAAATAAAAATATGAAATATTGCATTTTTCCCTTAAAATTAATATTTTTAAATGTAAATTCTACTTTTTAGGTAGAAAATTAAACTTTTCAGTTGAAATTTGATCTATTTTCTTAAAAGTTAATTTTTTGGTTGAAGATTCACAATTTTAGATGAAAATTAGTTGTTTTTGCTGTTGAAAATTAATTTCTTTAACTGAAAATTTAACTATTTTATTTAAAATTGAATTCCTTTGTTGAAATTCATCTCGCTTTTAAGAAATTCGTTTTTTTTTTGCATAAAAATGCAACTATTCCGTATACAATTAAACTGTCTTGCAGAAAATTAGTATTTATTTAATGGAAAATTAAGTCTTTTAAATGAAAACTTAAATACTTAATTTTCGAAATAAAAATTTAAATACTGCATTGATATTTTATATTTAAAAATTTCAATTATTTGGTAAACAATTTTTGAAAACCCAAAAAAAAAACAGAATATTTAGTCGATTTGAACAATTTGAAGGGATTTCAAAGAGTTTTGCAGTATTTCGTGTATTTTTTAACATTCTAAAAAAAGATTGAAAGATTCCAAAGAATTTCCAATTCATTTAAAGGGCCTTCAAAGAATTTTTAAGACTTTAAGGTGTTTTGAAATTCTAAGGAATTTTCAAATGCTTCAAAAAATGCAAAATGTCTTAAAGGATCTTCAATTGGATTTTGAATTTATTAGGTAAATGATTCCAAAGGATTTTAAATATTTTAGGGTATTTTTCAAAATTCCAAGAAATTTTAAAAGATTTAAGATAGTTTGAAAGATTTCAAGGAATTTTCAATTGATTTAAAGAATTGTAAGTGATTCTAAAGAGTTTTTCAGATTTTAGGGTATTTTTGAAATTCCAAGGAATTTTTAAATGTCGAAAAAATGAAAAAGGTTTTAAATTATTTTGAATATCTTAAGGTATTTTGAATACATTTAATTAATTTCAAGGATTTCACATATTGCAGGGCATTTTTGAAAATTCCAAGGAATTTTCAAAAATTT
>NC_046665.1:110327549-110334800 GCF_010883055.1 Belonocnema kinseyi | reverse complement strand
TGAATATCTTAAGGTATTTTGAATACGTTTAATTAATTTCAAGGATTTCACATATTGCAGGGTATTTTTGAAAATTCCCAGGAATTTTCAAAAGCTTTAAAAAATTTCAAGGAGGTTTTAAAAGACTTAATATATTTTGAAAGATTTCAAGGAATTTTCAATTGATTTAAAGAATTGTAAGTGATTCTAAAGAGTTTTTCAGATTTTAGGGTATTTTTGAAATTCCAAGGAATTTTTAAATGTCAAAAAAATACAAAAGGTTTTAAAGTATTTTGAATATCTTAAGGTATTTTGAATACGTTTAATTAATTTCAATAATTTCACATATTGCAGGGTATTTTTGAAAATTCCCAGGAATTTTCAAAAGCTTTAAAATTTCAAGCAATTTTCAATTGATTTAAAGAATTGTAAGTGATTCTAAAGAGTTTTTCAGATTTTAGGGTATTTTTGAAATTCCAAGGAATTTTTAAATGTCAAAAAAATACAAAAGGTTTTTAAGTATTTTGAATATCTTAAGGTATTTTGAATACATTTAGTTAATTTCAAGGATTTCACATATTGCAGGGTATTTTTGAAAATTCCAAGGAATTTTCAAAAGCTTTAAAAAATTTCAAGGAGGTTTTAAAAGATTTGAAAGATTTCAAGGAATTTTCAATTGATTTAAAGAATTGTAAGTGATTCTAAAGAGTTTTTCAGATTTTAGGTTATTTTTGAAATTCCAAAGAATTTTTAAATGTCAAAAAAAATGCAAAAGTTTTCAAAAATTTTTTTTTTCAGATTGCAATAGGATTTTTGTTTTATTTTTTTGTTTGTTTGTTCGTTGTCGTCTGAATTTGGTCGTTGGATTCGTGTTTTTTTTTTTAACAGAAGTTTGCATCGAATAGATTTACTTAATTTCAAGTGATTCAAAAGGATTTTACATATTTTAGGATATTTTTTAACATTCCAAGAAATTTTGAAAAGCTTAAAAAAATTGCAGGGGGATTTTAAAAGATTTCAGAGTATTTAAAATATTTAAAGGTACTTCAACACATTCTAAGGATTTTTAATGTTTTAAGGTATTTTAAAGGATTCTCAGGATTTTTAAATATATTTCATTAATTGGAAGATTTTCTAAAGGATTTTTCAGATTATATGATCTCAAAATTGTTTAAAATTAAATCATTAAAACTTAAAATTTAATTAAAAAATAATGCAATTGGTTGAAAATCCATATTTTTTTGTTAAAAAAAAAAAATTAATCTTCTTGCTTAAAAATTCAATTATTTAAATACATGAAAATAAATAAAAAATATTTCTAATTACCTTCTCAAAATATTAACCTCTCGGATTATTTCCCGATACATATTTTGTTACCCGAGATCTATTATTTAATGCAATTCAGGAAAGAAAATTGAAAATATTTTTAATGACAAAGTGAAGAAATATGAGTTCTCACCTGTATTTTTCTAAAAGCAATTCCCGCTCAGAAAGGCACTTCTGCTTGGCCGGAACTTTATTCGGCGACCCAGAATTTGATTCAAGAGATTTGGACCTCCTCCTCCGTTTGCTGATGATGCATCTTTCCAAATTCAAGGAAGATCGCGAACTGTAGGAACCATTTGTTCGAAAGGACCTTTCAGACTTCCTCTCGGACTTTCTCTCAAAAGACCGTTCCCTTGAAGTTCGTCTTCTTCTTTCATATTTGTCGTACCGTTCCCGCCGATCCTCTCGACGATCTTCTTTACGACCATTTCGTCGATCATCCCGTCGATCGTCCCTCCGATCATCCCTTCTATCTTTGCTCCGATCATCGAACCTCGATCGACTCGATTTTCTCAATCTCAATCGACTCTCGGGACTGATCGACCTCCTCCTCCCATTTTCACGACTATCTGATCGTCTCTCTCGCCTCCAGTCCGACCTGCCCCCCTTCGAACCCTCGTGTCGACTCCTCTGACTCGATCTCTTCTCCTCACATCTCGACACTTCAGACTCGGGATATGATCCATTCGACCTGGTTGGCAGACTCCAGGTTGTGTGACTCACACCTTGAGACCATGTCTCCATCTGATTGGCAATATTGCAATTTGTAGATTCCGAGTTCCAGTAATCGTAAGTGCAATTTTCCTGAAGAGGCGGAGGACAGACTGTTGGAATTTTGTAGATTTGGCTGCTCTGGATGTCCATGGGAGTTGGTGGATTTTGGTAAGGAGGAGGCTGGAATGAGGGGGTGGTGCCATTCATAAAAGGAATGATGGAATTTGGTGGTGCAGCAGGAAATTGAGGATAAGGGTTTATCATTTTTTCTGGGAGGGTAGGCAGAGGTAAGGCGAAGGTAGGTGGAGGTTGAGTGAGATCTGGAGGTGTGAAGGTTGGGGTTGGTAGAGAATAGTAGTTGTTTTGTACTGCTGGTGTTTCGCCATTCCAGTAATATTGACCTCCGTTTACTTCTGAATTTGCCATTTTGATCGAGTCGCTTGTCTGCATTTTTAAAATTAAAATATATCGTTAATATTAATGTTTTTTTTATCTCGCAGTATCGATTATCTAAAATAATAGAAGAGATAGAACAATATTTTTAATCATTGATGAATATTGATGTCTTCAATTCAGAATTAATGTATAACTGGCAGTAACACATTCGTAAGGCGCGCGTTCACCTCACTAAGTTTTTATTTCCTAATATTAAAAACATACAAGTATTTTAAAATCCATAATAACAAGTTTTTGAATATTGAGTGTTTAAAAAAATGCTCAAACGATTTAAATAATCCTTTTCTTAAAAAGTGCAGCTATTTTGTAAATATAAATTTCCAAGTGAGACATTTTATTTCATGATAATATTTACTTCAGAATGTTTATAAATATTTTTGATGAAAAAGAACATTTTAATTGTAAATTATTTTTCAATACACACTAAACTTTGTAAACACGTTCTCACTTTTAAAGAGATGAAAACAAATTAAATTATAGACGAACATTTAGAATTTTAAGTGATTTAGATTTTATTTTAAGAGATTAATTTTAAGTTTTAATGACTTATTTTAAAACAATTTTGAGATCCTATAATCTTTAAAGTCCTTTGGAAACCCTTCCAATCAATGAAATATATTTAAAAGACCTTAGAATCTTTGGAAATACTCTGAAATCTTTTAAAATCCCTTTGAAAATTTTTAAAGCTTTTGAAAATTCCTTAGAATTTTCAAAAATACCCTAACATATGTAAAATCCTTTTAAATCATTTTTTTTAAACATTTGAAAATTTATTGGAATTTAAAAAATACCCTAAAATCTGACAAATTCTTTGAAATCCCCTCAAATTCTTCAAATTTCTTGGAATTTCAAAATACCCTGAAATCTGAGAAATTCTTCAAATCAATTGAAGAATTTGAAAGAAATCTTTCAAACTATCTTAAATCTTTTTAAATCCCTTTGAAATTTGTTAAAGCTTTTGAAAATTCCTTGAAATTTTCAAAAATTATCTAAAATATGTAAAATCCTTTTAAATCACTTTAAATCCTTGAAATTAATTAAATCTATCCAACGTATCTTAAGATATTAGAAAAAATTCTTTAAAACCTTTTGCATTTTTTTAAACATTTGAAAATTTCTTGGAATTTCAAAAATACCCTAAAATCTGACAAATTCTTTAAAATCCTCTCAAATTCTTCAAATTTCTTGGAATTTCAAAAATACCCCAAAATCTGACAAATTCTTTGAAATCCCTTCAAATTCTTTAAATCAATTGAAGAATTTGAAAGAAATCTTTCAAACTATGTTAAATCTTTTTAAATGCCCTTGTAATTTGTTAAAGCTTTTAAAAATTCCTTGAAATTTTCAAAAATTATCTAAAATATGTAAAATCCTTGAAATTAATTAAATCTATCCAACGTATCTTAAGATATTAAAAAAATTCTTTAAAACCTTTTGCATTTTTTTAAACATTTGAAAATTTCTTGGAATTTTAAAAATACCCTAAAATGTGAAAAATTCTTTGAAATCCCCTCAAATTCTTCAAATTTCTTGGAATTTCAAAAACACCTCAAAATCTGACAAATTCTCTTTCAACTTTTTAAATAATCTTGAAATTTTTTAAAGCTTTTGAAAATTCCTTGGAATTTTGAAAAATACCCTAAAATATTTAAAACCCTTTGGAATCATTTAAAATTAATTAAATATATTCAAAATAACCGAAGATATTCAAAATACAATTTAAGATCCTTTAAAAAAATTTGCATTTCCTTAAGCATTTGAAAATTCCTTGAAATTTCAAAATACCTTAAAGTCTGAAAAATTCTTTAATGGTCCTTTAAATTAATTGGAAATTCCTTGGAATCTTTCAAACTATATTAAATCATTTAAACTATCCTATTTTAAAATCCCCTCGAAACTTGTTAAAGTTTTTGAAAATTCCTTGTAATCTTTCAAACTATCCTAAATCATTAAAACTATCCTAAATCTTGAAAAACTCGTTGAATTTTTTTCTAACTTCAAATATTTCTTGCAATTTTGCAAAATACCCTAAAATGTTTAAAATCCTTTGAAACCATTTGAAAGTAATGAAATCTATTAAAAGTACCCTGAGATATTTCAAATCCTTTAAAATCTTTTTAAATTTTGTTTAATTCTTTGAAATTTTTTAAAATACCCGAAATACTGCAAAATTCTTTGAAATTTCTTCAAATTACTCAAATCGACTAAAATTTCCGTAGAATTTTAAAAATACCCTAAAATCGGAAAAATTCTTTGAAACCCCATCCAATTTGCAAATCAACTCAAAATTTCTTTAAATCTTTCAAACTATCCTAAATATTTTAAAACCCCATTTATTTTTTTAAGCTATTTAAAATTTCTCGCTATTTTGCAAAATACCCTAAAACATTTAAAATCCTTTAAAACCATTTAAAAGTAAGAAAATCTATTAAAAGTACCCTGAGATATTTCAAATCCTTTAAAATCTTTTTAAATTTTGTTTAATTCTTTGGAATTTTTAAAAATGCCCGAAATACTGCAAAATTCTTTGAAATCTCTTCAAATTATTCAAATCGACTAAAAATTCCTTATAATTTCAAAAATACCCTAAAATCTGAAAAATGCTTTGAAATCCCATCCAGTTGTTTAAAATTCCTTTAAATCTTTCAAACTATCCTAAATCATTTAAAATTCCTTTCCAATTTTTTTACACTTTTGAAAATTCCTTGGAATTTTGAAGAATACCCTAAAATATTTTAAATCCTTTAGAATCACTTGAAATTAACTAAATATATTCAAAGTAACATAAGACATTCAAATTTTGAATTCTTCGAGATCTTTCAAACTATTCTAAATCATTCAAACTATCCTGAATATTTTAAAATCCCCTTGAAATTTGTTAAAGCTTTTGAAAATTCCTAAGTACCTTAAGATATTCCAAATTTTTTAAAATCTTTTTAATTTTCGTTTAATTATTCAGAATTTTCAACAATGCCCGAAATATTCCCAAATTTTTTGTAATCTCTTCAAATTATTCAACTCGCCGGAAAATTGCTTGGAATCTTCAAAACTATGAAATTCCTTAGAACCTTTTTAAATGTCTCAAAATATTTAAAATCCTTTCGAAAACCTTACAATTATTGGAATCTATTCAAAAATCCTTCGAATCTTTTAAAATAAACTTAAATTGTCAAATCCTTTCAAATCTTTTAAAATCCCCTTGAAATTTATTAAAGCATTTGAAAATTCCTGAGCACCCTGAGATAATCTTTTTAATTTATTTTTTTAATTTTTCGGAATTTTTTTAATTACTTGAAAAATTGGAAAATTCTTTGAAATTTCTTCAAATTATTCAAAAGGACTAAAAATTCTTTGGAATCTTTTAAACTATCCTAAAATCTTAGAAACTCTTGTCAAATCTATGGAAATATCTTGAGATATTTGAAAATATTTGAAATGCTTTAAATAATTATAATTTATTCCTTAGATATTTTAAAAATACCCTAAAATCTTAAAAATCCTTTAGCATCAGTTGAAATTATTGAAATCAATTCAAAATATCCTAAATTATTTTTAATCCTTTAAAACATTACATTTAATATAATATATTTTGAATTTTTTTTATTCCTCGGAATTTAAAAAATTCCCTTAAATTTGTAAAATTCTTTGAAATCCCTTCAAATTATTGAAATCAGCTGAAAATTCCTTGAAATTATAAAAAATACCCTACAATTTTTAAAATCCTTTGGAAATACTTAAAATGATTGAAATATACTCAAAGTAGCCAAAGGCATTTAAAATCCTTTAAAATATTTTGATTTTTTTTTATTCCTCGGAAGTTTTAAAAATACTCTAATATCTTTAAAATCCTTGGATATCCCTTTAAACTATCCAAATCAATTGTGAATTTCTTGAAATTTTTTTTAACTATCTTCCCTTAAACCTTTAAAATCTTTGGAAACGTCTTAAAAAATTTGAAAATCTTTCAAATCAAATTTTAAAATAAAGACAGTTGAATTCAACCAAAAACATAATGAAAAGAAATTAATTTTCTACCAGAAAAAACGGATTTTCAACCAAAAACTTGAATTTTCAACAAAAAATAGGACGGTTACATTTTTCAGTCAAGGAAATTAATTTCAAATAAAAAAACTAAATTTTAACAAAAGAGTTGAATCCAGAAATATACAGCTACTTTTACAAATAAAAAAAATGTTATTTAATTTTAACTTATATTTAAAAAAATTAAACAGGCTCTCAAGAAAATTAACTGCCTGAAAAAATCCCCCAAAATTTGAAACAAAAATTGAATATCAGAATCCCCAGTTAAAAAATAAATTTTCAACCGAAAAGATGAATTTTTAAATAAAATTATGGAATATTCAATTGGTAAATTTTCAGTCTAAAAAAAAAAATTAAATAAATTTCAAGAAAAAACCTAATTTTCAAAAAAATAGTTACATTTTCAAAAAAAGTGATGTAATTTCCACCAAAAAGATGATTTTTCAATTAAAATGATGAAATATTTAACTACATGAATTTGAATTGTATTTTCAACCTCAAGAAGATAAATTCCCACCAAAAATACTACCAAAAATACAAATTTTTAACAAAGACGAATATTTTTGGAACTAAAAATTGAATAGTTAAACTTTTAGTAACAAAATTTCTGTTTGACCAAAGAAATGAATTTTTAAATAAAATTGTGGGTCCGGATGCAATAAGGGCACATAAAATTTTTTCGTGCGAAAACGAAGTCCCCTGGAGGCTTTAGAAAAAATTTTCGAATTTTAATTT
>NC_046665.1:110280311-110327449 GCF_010883055.1 Belonocnema kinseyi | reverse complement strand
AAAATTCGAAAATTTTTTCTAAAGCCTCCAGGGGACTTCGTTTTCGCACGAAAAAATTTTATGTGCCCTTATTGCATCCGGACCCACAATTAAGGAATATTCAATAGGCATTGTTTAATCTTCGACTGAAAAAATTATTTCATATTAAAAGGAAAAAAGAACTTTCAGCTAAAAATATAACAGTTACATTTTTCATTTAAAAAAAATTAATTTCCAACAAAAAAACTAAATTAAAAAAAAAGTTAAATCCAGTAATATACAGATACTTTTACAAATAAAAAACTATTATTTAATTTTAAATCACAATCTTAAAAAAAATAATTAAGCTTTGGAAAAAATTCCGTTATTAAAAAATCCTCCGACCTTTCAACCAAAAATTGAATATTTAAATTTTAATTTACAAAATTTATGTTCAACCAAAGATATGAATTATGAAGTAAAATTATGGCAGATTTAATTAAAATAGGTACATTTTTTTATTTAAACAAAATAAAACAAATTAAAACCAAAAAAGCAAACTAAGTAGTTACATTTTTAAACAAACTGATGAATTTTTAACTAAAAAGGATATTTTTATAACTAAAAATTGAACAGTTAAATTGTTAGTAACCAGATTTCTGTTCGACCATAGATAAATTTTTAATTAAAATTATGGAATATTCATTAGGCATTGTTCAATCTTCAGCTGAAAAAATTATTTCAAACTAAAAAGAAAACAGAATTTTCAACTAGAAATAGAACCGCTACATTTTTCATTAAAAAAAATTAATTACTAACTAAAAAAAAGATAAATTTTAACAAAATAGTTAAATCCAGTAATATACAGCTACTTTTACAAATAAAAAAAAAATAATATTTAATTTTAAATTACAATTTTAAAAAAATTAATTATTCTCTGGAAAAAATTCCGCCATTAAAAAAATTCCCCGACATTTCAATCAAGAATTGAATATTTAAATTACAAAATTTAAGTAGAAAACAAGACATGAAGTTTTTAAATAAAATTATGGAATATTTAATTGGCATAGGTAAATTTTCTGTTGGAAAAATTGATTGCAAACGAAAAATAAAAAAGAATGTTCAACAAAATATTTAAATACAATACTTTTACAAACAAAGAATCATTGTTATTTAATTTTATATTTCAATTTTAAAAAATTGAGAACGCTCTTAAAAAAATCGCCTGACATTTCTAGGTACATAAAAAGGCACTGATAATTCTAGGTTTTCCAGGTGAGTCGACGCCTTACGTATGTAAATACAAAGATAAAATGAATGTAAAACGAAATTATGAGCCAAACCATAACCTTCAATTCTAGGGATTCAAGGTTACCACTTTTTTCGACTCGAGGATAATAACAAAAATAATAAAGCACAGCTTTCAAAATTTAAGAAAAGCGTAATTACTAATAATAATTAACTGATAGTTTCAACAAAAAAATCTACTCCAACGCAAGTGACCTTTAAACTCTCCTCTTTCATACAACCGATCTTTTATCTTAAACAAATTTAGAAAAGTTCCAAAAGTGTCTCTAACTAAGCAATGCATTTTTTCCGATTTTCATCAAATGTTGAGACTAAAAATATTGCAAAATATCAACTTTACTAACCTGTTTGTTCCAGAGCGATGGATGATTTGCTCAGGGATTAAAACTAAATTCTTTTGAATCGGTATAACACTTAATTTTAAACATGGATATTTCTGGGAAAATACCCACTTGAATTATTCCAACTTTTTCATTCCGAATTTGATAAAAATTCACTGAAATATGATAAAATTTCATCCCATTCCAAACTGAGGACGACACACAGATTCCGAATACCTAACCTCCAAGAACGTTCTGTATGATCTTTCCAAGTAGTTTCCTACTTTACTTATACACCACGTCGGTAAAACAGGGTGAAAATAAGTATGTAAATAAAAAAATTTAAGATGGACGTTCCTTATCCGTCTGTCAATGTGAAATTCTGTCAAATTCGAATTACCCTCTCGTGAATATTTTTAAAACGGCAATAAAAGTGAAAAATGAGGACATTTAATCATGTAATTATCTCATTTATATTCTGTAGTGCTCTGGGGCGAGAAAACGACAAAAAGTGAGAGAATAACAAAAAGTGGAGTGATGAGTCATGTGAATTTGGAAATTTGTCAATAATAATTACATAAATGTCATGAATTACTCGTGACTGGATTTAATTGTGAGTGAAAAATAGTATTTTAATTTTTCAAATTCAAAGAAGCGGAATGAGTTATCAAGAATTGTATAGATTTTCTTATAGATTTACTTTAGTTGGACTCGAGCTCTAACCTTAAAATTTAATATTCCACGCAATGTTCATGAACTTTAAAAAGTTTGAAGGGATTTTTATAGAATTTCAAACCTTTTAAAAATATTTTAAGAGTTTACAAAGATTTTAAAAGTTTAAGGATATTTTGAAAAATTTCAAGGAATTTTTAGTTTATTTAAATAATTTGAAAGGATTTGAAATATTTTACCGTATTTTAAAAGATTACAAATAATTTTTAACATATTTGAATAATTTCAAGGAATTTCAAAGGATTTTAAATATTTCAAGATATTTCCAAAGATTTTTTTTTTAATTTCAGGATAGTTTAAAAGATTCCAACAAGGGGGTTTCAATTAATTTGTATAATTTGAAGGGATTTCAAAGGATTTAACATATTTCAAGATATTTCCAAAGATTTTTTTTTTAATTTTAGGATGTTTTAAAATATTCCGAGGAGTTTTCAATTAATTTGAATAATTTGAAAGGATTTCAAAGAAATTAAAAAATGTTAGGGAAGGTTTAGAAATTCTAAAGGATTTTTAAAAGCTTGAAAAAATTGTAAGAGATTTCAAGATAATTTAAAGGATTTAAAATATTTAAGAGTGTCTTAAACGATTCGACGGATTTTTTAATAAATTTTAAAAATTGGAAGGTATTCCAAAGGATTTTAAAGATTTTTAAAGCCTTTTTAAGAATCCAATTGAATATTTATAAACTTCAAAAAGTTTTAAGGGATTTCCAAGAATTTGATATTTTTTTAAAATATTTTAAGTTTTCCAACAATTTCAAAAGTTTTAGGATATTTTGAAAAATTCAAAGGAATTTTCAGTCGATTTCAATAATATGAAGAGATTTCAAAGGATTTGAAATATTTCAAGATATTTTCAGATTTTTATTATTTTTTTAATTTTAGGGTAGTTTGAAAATTGTCAAGGCATATTTAGTTGTTTAAAATAATTTGAAAGTATTTCAAAAGATTTTAAAAATTTTAGAGTATTTTAAAATTTTTCAAATAATTTTTAAGAAATTTGAATAATTCAAGGGGATTTAAAAGGATTTAAAATATTTCAAGGTATTCCTAAAGATTTTAATTTTTTATTTTAGGATAGTTTAAAAGATTCCCAGGCGTTTTCAAAAAATTTGAAGGAATTTCAAAGAAATTTACAGATTTTAGGGAAGTTTTAGTAATTCCAAAGGATTTTCCAAAGCTTTAAAAAATTACGAGGGATTTAAAGGTATTTTAAAGGATTTAAAATATTTAAGAGTGTCTTAAAAGATTCGACGGATTTTTTAATAAATTTAAAAAATTGAAAGGTATTCCAAAGGATTTTAAAGATTTTTAAAGCCTTTTTAAGAATCCAATTGAATATTTATAAACTTCAAAAAGTTTTAAGGGATTTCCAAGAATTTGATATTTTTTAAAAATATTTTAAGTTTTCCAACAATTTCAAAAGTTTTAGGATATTTTAAAAAATTCAAAGGAATTTTCAGTTGATTTAAATAATTTGAAGGGATTTCAAAGGATTTGAAATATTTCAAGATATTTTCAAATTATTTATTTATTTTTTTAATTTTAAGATAGTTTGAACAATTTCAAGGCATTTTCAGTTGTTTCAAATAATTTGAAAGGACTTCAAAGGATTTTAAATATTTTAGGTTATTTAAAAATATTTCAAGTAATTTTTAACAAATTTGAATAATTTAAAGGAATTTCAAATGATGTTAAATATTTCAAGATATTTTCTGACAATTTTTTTTTAATTTTAGGATAGTTTGAATAGTTTCAAGGCATTTTCAGTTGTTTAAAATAATTTGAAAGGATTTTAAATATTTTTTTGGGGTATTTTAAAATATTTCAAGTAATTTTTAACAAATTTGAATGATTCAAGGGGATTTAAAAAGATTAAAAATATTTCAAGATATTCCTAAAGATTTTAATTTTTTTATTTTAGGATAGTTTAAAAGATTCCAAGGCGTTTTTAAAAAATTTGAAGGAATTTCAAAGAAATTTATAGATCTTAGTGAAGTTTGAGAAATTCCAAAGGATTTTTAAAAGCTTGAAAAAATTGTAAGAGATTTCAAGATATTTTAAAGGATTTAAAATATTCAAGAATGTCTTAAAAGATTCGACGGATTTTTTAATAAATTTGGAAAATTAGAATTTCTTCCAAAGGATTTTAAAGATGTTTCAGTCTATTTTCATAACTTGAAGGGATTTCAAAGGATTGGAAATATTTTCGGGTATTATCAAAGATTTTTAAACAATTTGAAAGATTCTAAAGAATTCTCAGTTGATTAAAATAATTTGAAGGAATTTTTAAGATTTTAGGGTATTTTTAAAAATTCCAAAAAATTTTCAAAAGCTAAACAAAATTTCACGGGATTTCACGATATTTTAAAGGATTTGAAATATTTAAGAGTGTTTTAAAAGATTTGACGTATTTTGAAAATAAATGTCAAAAAATCGAAGGTATTCTAAAAGAATTTAAAGATTTTAAAGAAAAATTTAAAGGGGTTTCGAAGGATTTCAAAGATTTTCAAAGATTTAAAGATATTTTCGAAGCTGTTAAAGAATTTTATATATTTGATGATAGTTTGAAAGATTACAAGGAATTTTCAGTGAATTTGAATAAGTTATAGGGGATAGATTTGAAATATTTGAAGATATTTTCAAAGATTTTAAAGAATTTTAATGTTCTGAGGATAATTTGAAAGACATCAATGAATTTTCGATTGATTTGAATAATTTGAAGGTATTCCAAAATTTTTTAAAGATTTTCGGGGTAATTTGAAGAATTCCATGATTTTTTCATAATCTTTAAAAAATTGTAAGGGGTTTCGCACAATTTTAAATATTTCAAGATATTTCTAAAATTTTTAAAAAATTGTAAATATTTTAGGAGAATTTAAAAGATTCCAAAGAAATTTTAATTATTTTTAATAATTTGAAGGGACTCCAAAGGATTATACATATTTTAGGATATTTTTAAAAATTCTCAGGAATTTTTAAAAGCTTTAAATAGATACAAGAGGAATTTTCAAGATACAAGATAAAAGAGGAAAATCTCAAGGAATTTTCAATTTATTTCAGTCATTTTATAGGATATCAAAGGATCTTCAATATTGTAAAATATTTCAAAAGATTCTAAAGAATTTTGAACATATATTAATTTTTTTAAAGACATTTCAAAAGATTTTTAAATATTTCAAGATATTTCCAAAAATTTTAGGATGTTTTGAAAGATTCCAAGAAATTTTCAATTGTCTTTAATGATTTGAAGGAATTTCAAAGAATTTGAAAGATTTTAGGGTACTTTTAAAAATTGCAATGGCTTTTAAATATTATGAAATATGTAAGAGTATTTGAAAAGATTCGAATGATTTTTTAGTAGATTTCAATAATTAGAAAGCATTTTAAAGGATTAAAAATGTTTTGGTATATTTTAACATTTTTAGGGTCTTTTAAAATGTTTAGGGCATTTTAAAAATTTCAAGGGATTTCAAAAGATTTTGAAGGATTTGAAATATTTAAGGGTATTTTAAAAAATTCAAATGATTTTGAATAGATTTCAATAATTAACAAGCATTCAAAAGGATTTCGTAGATTTTAAGTTATTGTTAAAAAATCCAAGGAGTTTTCAAGAGCTTTGAAAAGGTCTAAGGGATTTCAAAAGATTCCAATAAATTCTCAATTTAATTCAGTTATTTAATAAAATTCCAAGGAAATATTTTGAAATATTCGACAGATTTTTCCATTGATTTGAATAATTAAAGGGATTTCAAAGAATTTTACAGATTATAGAGTATTTTAAATTTCAAAGGATTTTAAATATTTCAAGATATTTTTAAAGATTTTAAAGAATTTTCAAGATTTTAGGATAGTTTGAAAGATTTCAAGGAATTTTCTGTTGATTTGAATAATTAAGAGATTTTAAAGGATTTTAAATATTGTATGGTATTTTCAAAAGATTCCAAGGATTTTTCAGAAGCTTAGGCATGGGACGCGCATTTTGAACAAGAGTTTTAATTCCGATTTAGAAGAAGCGAATTAAAAAAACTCGTTGATAATATATTTTCTACCAAAAAAGAAGAATTTCCAACAAAATACATGAATTTTCTACAAAAAAAAGATGAGTTATTAACCAAACATAGAATCGTTAAATTTTCAGTTTAAAAAATCAATTTTTGACACACAAAAACACATTTTCAACTAACTTTTAAATAAAAAACAGTTCAATTCAACTAAAAATGCTTGAATTTATAGGGATAAAAAAAATCAACTTTGTACCGAAATGATAATGCATCAACAAAAAAGTTTAATATTTAACAAAGTACCTGGTTTAAATTTAAACCAAGTATTTGAATTTTAATAAAAACTAGTTCACGTCAGCTAAAAAAGAAGAATTTTGAAACAAATAATTGAATCCTCAATCTAAACAAATTAATTTTCCTTAAAAAATTATAATTTAGACTATTGGGGCGGCGAATTTCTGGAAAGAATTATAATTTTCATTTTCGAACAGGGAATTTCCGAAAATAAGTATAATTTGACTTGGATCAGGTCATTTTTGACATTTCCTTGTCCCGAATTCGAATTTGCTTGAATGCAATTTGTTTTTGAAAATTCAAATTTTCTAGAATTTATATTGTCCCTTTTCCAAATTTTAGGTAAAGTTTTTTACTATATTTCTGAATTATAATAGAAAATGCTGTAAATAAATATAATTCTGACTTGGAACATGCAATTTTTGGAAATAAATGTAATTGTGACTTTGTATAGAAAATTTTCTAAAAAGAATGATAATTCTTAGTTTGGACGGGGAATAAATAAATGGAATAGAATAATATTTCCGCAATGAATTATAATTTTGACATTGGTATAGGATTTCGAAAATAATCTTAATTTTGTATTGAAACATGTAATTTTTGACATGGAATGGGAATTTTGTAAATTATTTTTACTTCTGATTTAGAAGGAGATAAAAAAGTCCTTGTTTAAAAATTCAGAATAATAATTTTTTTACGAAATTATTAATTCCATATAAATTGTAATTCTTATCACCCAAAATTCTCTGATGACAGATTTAAATAATTTAAGGGCATTTCAAAGGATTTGAAATATTTCAAGATATTTCCAAATATTGCATTTTTTTAAATTTTAGAATAGTTTAAAAGATTCCAAGGCGTTTTCAATTAATTTGAATTATTTGAATGGATTTCAAAGAAATTTACAAAATTTAGAGAAGTTTGATAAATTTCAAAGGATTTTCCAAAGCTTTAAAAAATTTCAAGGGATTTCAAGATATTTTAAAGGATTTAAGATATTTAAGAGTTTCTTAAAACATTCGACGGATTTTTTTTTAATTTGGAAAATTAGAATGTTTTCCAAAGGATTTGAATGATTTTTAAGGCATTTTTAAGAATCCAATAAAATATTTATGAACTTCAAGAAGTTTTAAGGGATTTCTAAGAATTTTATATATTTTTTAAAAATATTATTAATAATTTTTAGTTGATTTAAATAATTTAAGGGCATTTCAAAGGATTTGAAATATTTCAAGATATTTCCAAATATTGCATTTTTTAAATTTTAGAATAGTTTAAAAGATTCCAAGGCGTTTTCAATTAATTTGAATTATTTGAATGGATTTCAAAGAAATTTACAAAATTTAGAGAAGTTTGAGAAATTTCAGAGGATTTTCGAAAGCTTTAAAAAATTTCAAGGGATTTCAAGATATTTTAAAGGATTTAAGATATTTAAGAATGTCTTAAAAGATTCGACGGACTTTTTAATAAATTTTAAAAATTAGGATGTTTTCCAAAAGATTTCAATGATTTTTAAAGCATTTTTAAAAATCCAATAAAATATTTATGAACGACAAGAAGTTTTAAGGGATTTCTAAGAATTTTATATATTTCTTAAAAATATTTTAAGTTTCCCAACAATTTTAAAAGTTTGAGGATCATTTGAAAAATTCGAAGGAATTTTCAATTGATTTAAATAATTTAAAGGGATTTCAAAGAAATTTATATATTTTCATGGTGTTTTTTAAGAATTCCATGCAATATTTATGAGCTTTGAAATGTTTCAAGGAATTTTGATAGAATTTCAAATCTTTTTAAAATATTTCAAGAGTTTACAAAGATTATAAAAGTTTTAGGATATTTTGAAAAATGTCAAGTAATTTTTAGTTGATTTAAATAATTTGAAAGGATTTCAAAGGATTTGAAATATTTCAAGATATTTCCAAAGATTAAATTTGTGTAATTTTAGGATAGTTTAAATGATTCCAAGGCGTTTTCAGTTAAATTATTTGAATGGATTTCAAAGAAATTTACAAAATTTAGGGAAGTTTGAGAAATTTCAAAGGATTTTCGAAAGCTTTAAAAAATTTTACGGGATTTCAAGATATTTTAAATGACTTAAGATATTTAAGAGTGTCTTAAAACATTCGACGGATTTTTTTAATTTGGAAAATTAGAATGTTTTCCAAAGGATTTGAGTGATTTTTAAGGCATTTTTAAGAATCCAATAAAATATTTATGAACTTCAAAAAGTTTTAAGGGATTTCTAAGAATTCCATATATTTCTTTTTAAATGTTTTAAGTTTTCCAATGATTTTAAAAGTTTTAGGATCATTTGAAAAATTCGAAGAAATTTTCCGTTGATTTAAATAATTTGAAGATATTTCAAAGAAATTTATATGTTTTCATTGTGTTTTTTAAGAATTCCATGCAATATTTATGAGCTTTGAAAAGTTTCAAAGAATTTTGATAGAATTTCAAATTTTTTAAAAATATTTCAAGAGTTTACAAAGATTTTTAAAGTTTTAAGATATTTTAAAAAGTGTCAAGGAATTTTTAGTTGATTTAAATAATTTCAAAGGATTTGAAATATTTCAAGTTATTTCAAATGATTGAATTTTTTTTAATTTTAGGATAGTTTAAAAGATTCCAAGGCGTTCTCAATTAATTTGAATCATTTGAATGGATTTCAAAGAAATTTACAAAATTTAGAGAAGTTTGATAAATTTCAAAGGATTTTCCAGAGCTTTAAAAAATTTCAAGGGATTTCAAGATATTTTAAAGGATTTAAGATATTTAAGAGTGTCTTAAAACATTCGACGGATTTTTTTTTAATTTGGAAAATTAGAATGTTTTCCAAAGGATTTGAGTTATTTTTAAGGCATTTTTAAGAATCCAATAAAATATTTATGAACTTCAAAAAGTTTTAAGGGATTTCTAAGAATGCCATATATTTCTTTTTAAATGTTTTAAGTTTTCCAATTATTTTAAAAGTTTTAGGATCATTTGAAAAATTCGAAGGAATTTTCCGTTGATTTAAATAATTTGAAGGGATTTCAAAGAAATTTATATATTTTCATGGTGTTTTTTAAGAATTCAATTAAATATTTATTAGCTTTGAAATGTTTCAAGGAATTTTGATAGAAATTCAAATCTTTTTAAAATATTTCAAGAGTGTGCAAAGATTGTAAGTTTTAGGATATTTTGAAAAATGTCAAGGAATTTTTAGTTGATTTAAATAATTTGAAAGGATTTCAAAGTATTTGAAATACTTAAGAGTGTCTTAAAAGATTTGACGGTTTTCAAAATAAATTTTAAAAATTGGAAGGTATTCCAAAGGATGTTAAAGGTTTTTAAACCATTTTTAAGAATCCAATAAAATATTTTTGAACTTCAAAAGTTTTCAGGGATTTTCAAGAATTAAATTTTTTTCACATTTTAAGTTTTCCAATAATTTAACAAGTTTTAGGATGATTTGAAAAATTCGAAGGAATTTTCAATTGATTTAAATAATTTGAAGGGATTTCAAAGGATTTGAAATATTTCATGATATTTTAAAAGATTCCAAGTAATTTTTAACAGATTTTAATCATTTAAAGGAATTTCACAGGAAATAAAAATATTTCAAGATATTTTCAGATTATTTTTTTTTAATTTTAGGATAGTTTGAAAATTTTCAAGGCATTTTCAGTTGATTTAAATAATTTTAAAGGATTTCAAAGAATTTTTAATATTTTGGGATATTTGAAAAGATTCCTTGTAATTTTTAACAGATTGTAATAATTTAAAGGAATTTCAAAGGATTTGAAATATTTCAAGATATTTCCAAAGACTAAATTTGTGTAATTTTAGGATAGTTTAAAAGATTTCAAGGCGTTTTCAACTAATTTGAATAATTTGAAGGAATTTCAAAGTAATATACAGATTTTAGGGAATTTTTAGAAATTCCAAAGGATTTTCCAACGCTTTAGAAAATTGCAAGGAATTTCAAGGTATTTTAAAGGATTTAAAATATTTAAGAATGTCTTAAAAGATATGACAACTTTTTAACTAAATTTTCAAACTTGGAAGGTATTCCAAAGAATTTTAAAGATATATTAAAGCATTTTTAAGAATCCAACAAAATATTTATGAACTATATTTATGAATTATAATAGAAAATGCTGGAAATAAATGTAATTCTGACTTGGAACCTGCAATTTTTGTAAATAAATGTAATTGTGACTTTGTATAGGAAATTTTCTAAAAATAATGAGTATTCTTAGTTCGTATCGGGAATAAATTAATAAAATAGAATAATATTTCCATAATGAATTATAATTTCGACTTTGGAACAGGAAATTTCGTAAATAATGTTAATTTTGACTTGAAACATGTAATTTTTGACATGGAATGGGAATTTTGTAAATTATTTTTACTTCTGATTTAGAAGGATATTTAAAAAAACTCTTGTTTAAATTTAGAATTCTAATTTTTCTACGAAATTATTGATTCCATATCAGTTATAATTATTATCACAAAAAATTGTCTGAAGTTCCAACTCAGAATTACAAGTGTATTTATTTCCAAAATTCCAAATAAGAAATGCGTTAAAATGTTTATAAATCTCTAGAAATCTTTCAAAAATAGTTGTATATATTCAAATATTATATGCCCTTTTTAATTAATCAGAAAAAATGAAAAATTAACCCAAAGACTATTATTATTTTTAAAAAATTTGTATCTAGTATTTAATAAAATGAGGTGATTAAATCTTAAACTCAGAGCTTGAGTTCAATAGCCTTGCTGAATAAATGATAATTGAGTAATAACTATCTCAACAAATATATTTCTCCAACCGATTATGTTTCTTGAAAAAGAAGAAAAGTCCTGAATTCTTCCTGGAGAAGGAATCATAAAGTTGAAAAGATGTAACAGTGACTAAAAAAGGACTGATTTCTGATATTGCGAATAAAGGGACAATTATTTGGAGAGGTCAGTGAAAAAATGGGTTCGCAGAGAAATGCGAATTTGCCGAACCGAAATTCGCAGAGGTCGACGCTCTTGAAAGTGGTGATTTTGGGCGATGGATGGGTTGGAAAAACCTGTTTAATGAACAGATTTGTTTCAAATCGATTTCAGCAATGTGGATATCACACGATAGGTGTTGAATTTCTCAATAAGGATATTGAAATTAACGGAGAAAATTATACGCTTCAAATATGGGATACTGCTGGCCAAGAGAGGTTCAGAACTCTGAGAACTCCTTTTTATAGAGGATCGGATATTTGCCTTTTAACTTATGCTGTCAACGACAAAAATACGTTCAATAATTTGTCCTCTTGGAAATCAGAGTTTCTTTTGTACGCTGATATTCAGCAGGAATCCAGTTTTCCTTTTGTTGTTATTGGCAACAAGGTACTTCACTTTTACTTTATTTATTTACCATGTTTATCATTTACTTTTTCAACTTTAATTTCTACGGCTTCACAGAACAAAATGCTCTAAAACAAGGAGAAATGAGGAGTAAAATTATTGATTTTTCAAAGAAATAAACGGAATAGATAAATTTTAAATTTAAAAAGTTCATTTTAAACAAAAAATAGGAATTTTCAACAAAATAGTTCAATTTTCAAGGAGACAGATGAATCGCACTTAAATTTTCAACTAAAAAAATTGAATTCTGTATAAAAAATGTAATGATATTTCAACAGAAAAATATTTTAATTTGAAACTAAAAAAGTCAACAAAAGACTTGAATTTTGAACCAAAGTGATGAGTTTTAAAAGCAGATTAATTTTCTAATAAGAAAGATAAATATATAAGAATAAATTTAATATATAAACAATTTCATTTATAAAAATTAATTAAAAATAAAAATAATTATCAACTTAAATTGAATCTTCAACTAAAAAATTAGTTCTCAACAAAAAGTGTCATAGTTTATGTTTAAACTAAAACGTATATTCATTTTCAATAAAAACATGTTAAATTCATAAAAAAGACAAATTTTCAACCAAAAAGATGAATTTTCAATCAGGAAATTTTATTTTGTACCAAACAGACGTATTTCCAACCAAAAACGCGAAATTTTTAACAAACAATTTAATATATTATCATTTTAATTATAAAACAATAATTTTTAACAACAACAAAACAGCGAATTTTCCACTTAAATTATGATTCTTCAACAAAAATGATTTTTAAAGAATGTTGGTAAACTTTCAACCAAGTATAGTTAAATCTTTAACCAAAAATAATTAATTATCCACAAAAAATTTAAAAGATATTTTAACCGAAACGCATTTTTATTTAAAACCAAAAACAGTTGGATTCACCCAAAATAGTCGAATTTTCAACTAAATAGTTGAATTTTAAACTAAAAAAGAAATTTTTTTTTAATGTTTCATAGATATCAATCAAAAATAAAATTTAGGTAAAAAAGGTAAATTTTCAAACAAAAGAGACAAATTTTGAACAAAAAACACCAATTTTGAACCATGAATAATTATTTAGATATAAGCAAGAAAAAAAATCAAAGAAGTCAATGCATTTTCAAACAAAAAGATGAATTTTAATCAAGTCATTTAATTTTCTACAAAAAAAGACGTAGTTTCAACTAAAAAAGCTAAAATTATGACAAAAAATGAAATCTATTACGTTTCATTAAAGAACTTTAATTTTGAACAAAAAAAAAACGAATTTTCAACTTAAATTATCAATCTTTAACTAAGGTGACGAATCTTCAACAAAGTATATTATTTTTCTACCTAAAAATATGCATTTTCAACAATATACATGAATTTTAAATTAAATAGTTAAATTATGAACGAAAAAATATAAATCTTTAACCAAAAGTAGAATACTTGAAATTATCAGTAAAAAAATTAAATTTAATTCAATTAATTTGAATTTTTAATAAAAAAATGTTGAATTCAATCTAACAGACGAAAATGGATTGCTTCAATTTTCAGTTGATAAACTTAAATTTCAACCAAAACAGATACGAAATTTCAAGTAAAATGAAGAATCTTCAACCAGTAAAATGATTTTTCAACCAATTATAGCAACTTTTAAACATAAAAAATATTTATTTTTAATAAAAAATCGAATTTTCAACATAATAGTTGCATTTTTCAAACAAAAGGAATGATTTCAACCAAGTAGATTAATTTTCTAACAAAAAGACTAATTTAAAACAAAATACAAGAAGTTGCATTTTTCACTAACAAAAGATCGCTTTTAAATAAAAAATATAATAATTAAATTAGAAGTTAAAAATTTAACTTTCAAGCAAACAGTTGCATGTTCAACCAAAAAGATTAATTTTTCATCTGTGAAGATTAACTTTCTACCACAAAGACGAATTTAAAAAAAAATGCAAGAATTTGTAATCATTTCTTGCATTTTTAATAAACAATATTATATTTCTGCAAAATGATATTAATTTTCTACAAAGTAAAAATTTCCAAACAAAATTTCTTCAAGTTTTCGAATTTACAAGTCAAAAAGAAGAATTTATTACCAACCATTTTGATTTTCAACCCAAAAATATGAATTTTCTTCCAAAAAATCGAGTGTTGAAAAAAATATTTAAATTTGCAGCCAAAGAGATGAATTGTCATCTAAAATGATAATTTTTCAAGATTTTTTAAGCAAATAGTTGAATCTTTGAACTAAAAAATACCGACTTTTATCACAAATGTATAATGGTTAAATTTTGAATAAAAAATTAAATTTTAATAAACAAAAAACGAATTTTCAGCAAATGAATTAATTTTTTTTTAACAAAGAGACTCATCTTTAACCAGAAAAATTAATTTTTAACAGATTATTTCAACTGTATACTAAATACTGTAATTTTGCAACCAAGAAGAATAATTCTCAACGAAATATGTGATATTTTATATTTCAAGCAAACAAAAATATTTTAATTTGAAACAAAAAAAGTTGAATTTAAATAAAAAATTCGAATTTTCAACAAAATAGATCAAATTTCAAGCAAAAGGATGACTTAAACATTTACAGGGGCTGCTGGACCGGGAAACCGAAAAAAAACCGGGAATTTATAGAGATCGGGAAAAACCGGGAAATGACAGTGCATTTTTTTCTTGACCGAGAATTTTACAAAATTTTCAGTAGAAAAATCTGTCCAACTTCGATTTCAACAGTTTTTTAAATAATTAGTTGAATTGATATATTTTTCAATTATGATATCATTTAGTTTATAATGCGTAATTCGAAAACCTTTACCTGAAAACTTCTCTATTTTAGATTTTTATTTTTAAGCTTATATTTTTAATTAAAAAAATGTTAACGTGCAGTCTTGAAGACTTGAACAATTAAAAATTAAAAACGTTGGAAGTTGCAATTTTTTGATAAAAAAGACTTTTATTTGATAAACTGTAAATATAAATAAATACTTTTTAAAATAAATCTGTACTTTAAGTATTAAAAAACGAACAATAATTGATTTGATAAAACGATTCTGAATCTGTTGAGAGTTAAAGAATTTCCAGATTCGTAATTAACTCGTAATTAAAGGTTTTTATTAAGTTAAAAATATTGTTTCAGTCTAAATTACTTAATTTTTAATCCATTTAATTGAAAAAAATTTTGATTAAGAAAAAGGAAAATTATTTAATATTTAGCAATATTTGACTTATAATTTAAGATGACTAATTTGAAGCCAAATATTTAAAAGTAAACAATTTAAATCTTTTATTTTTTGAATAAATGCAGAAAAATGTGAGTAGTTTTAAGAGATATTTAGAAAACTTAAAATTATATCAAGTAATTTAAACAAAGTTTGCGAAAACATTTCTGAACTGCGAAACATTTTTCAAACTGAATACAGTTTTTCCTAAAATTTTTAAAAAATCTAAAAAAATTTTTAAAAATCCTCAAATTCTTCCCGGGTCGTTTTTAATAATATTGAAAATCTCTTTAAATTTGTTTGAATATTCTGTTGAAAAAATTTTTTTATTCGTTTGGAGCCTTTCACAATTTCGTAAAAATCCTCTAAATTTTTTGTAAACTGCAAAAATCTACATTTTGTTTTAAATTAGGTTGTGATTATTTGCACCGAAATTTCGTTACAAATAAACAGATTTTTTCGGTAAACACACTTCGTTAAAATTATTTGAAATAATTTCAAGTTCTAAATTAATTTTTAATCTTTTTGAAACTTCTAAATATCTCTTAAAATTGCTCTAATTGGTTCTAAAATTAATAAGTGTTTAATTGTTTCAAGGGTGCTTAAACTATTTAAAATGAAAATAATTAAAATTCTAATTTAAGAACTTTTAAGTTGAAAAAATTTTTATTTAAAAATATTTAATGGCCTAAAATAACTGAGTAATATCATTCTGATAATTTTTAAAGTTCATTGATTGATTCTTTAATTTAGAGTATTGAAAATGTTAACCTGGATTTATAATTTTGGAACCTCATCTAAATCTTTGAACTCTATAATTTATGAATGTTAAAAATTCTGAATTTTGCAGTTTAAAGTCATTAAACTTGAAATTATTCAGTTAAAAAGTGTTAGTAGTTTATACGTGTAAGTTATTGAACAATTCAATCGTAATTTTTTTTATTTAAAAACTTTAATTTTAAAAGTTAGAAATTCAAGAGTTCCAGTTTGAATGGTTTAGTTTGTTTATTTTTTATTACTTGTACTTTTACTGTTTAGCTTTAGATTTTTAAAATTGTATTGACCGGGAAAAATATTTGCGAACCGGAAATTTTGTTCTTTGATTAAAACGGTCACCCTGATTTATAAATTTCTAAGAAAATAATACAAATTTCCACCAAATAATAATTTTTTTAACCAAAAGAGGTGAACTCTAAACCAAAAATAGTTGCATGTTCTTATTGGATGCTACTAATTGAATTTTTGTTTAAGTGAAAAAACGAGAAAAAGTAGAAAAAAGAATATTTGAAATATTGTGTAACCTGCCATAAATAAATAGTAATTTCGATAATTCATAGACTAAATAATAATAGTCGAAATAAACATTAATTTTAATTTCTACAATTTCTGAATAACAAATATAATCGGACTAACTTTTAAGTTCGGACTATACAGAGAGTTTCCCATATTAATAAAAAATGTTCGAAATGAATTCAATTAAAATTAAATTTAATATTTTAAAACGTTTAAAAATTAAATTTGAGAAATTATATGTTATTCACAATTAATATCTATTTTTTTAAAGAAACGAATTGAATTTGTTAAATAACTTTTTATCATTTTAATTTTAGATTTTCAAATTTAATATCTACCTTTTCCAAAATTATTATTATTATTATTACCGTTTTAATGAAAGGTGGACGTAGCAGAACCTGAGAAACAAGTTTCGACCGAAGAAGCAGAATCCTGGTGTGCAGAAAATGGAAACCTCCCATTCGTCGAAACTTCAGCAAAAACCGCAAAAAATGTGGAAGAAGCTTTTGGTTCTGCTGTTGCGGCTTGGATAAAACTCGAGGCCAAAATGGAGCGTCCACTTTTAACAGACACCGTCGATCTCTCAAAACAACAATCACCTCAACGTGCCAGTTGCTGTATGCCTATCTCAACCTCCGAATAATTTACACGAGCTTTCAGTATTTAAAAAAAATATATTTTAATTAATTAACTATTAATTTAAGCAAATGAGCCATTCAATTTTAAGTGGCTAACTCGTCAATGAAAAACTAGTTTTAGATTTTTAATTATGAGACTCAGGGTGGCGATTCATGGAATTACTCCAGATTCCAGCTCATTTCCAGATTTTTCCTGATCAAATTTTTTTGACTTTCTAGGTCATAGGAACCTAATTTATTAGTGGTTTTTATTATATTGATAGAATATTTTTTTCGGAATTTTTGTAGGTGAACAATTGTATTGAAAAATTTTTTATTTTAGAGGATTTTACAGAATATTGTGAAAAAATCGTGCCAGTTTAAAAGATATTCAAAGTCTTTTTCTTAGAAATTTAAAAATATTTTTAAAAAATTTTTTGAAATGTTTTCAAGTTTTTTTTTAAGAATTCCGTAATAGTCTGAAAAATGATCTTGAAATCTTCCAGATACTTTTTTTTTTTAATTTTAGGAAATCTTTTTCAGGTTTCTCTTAAAAACTTATTTTTTAAATAAAAAAATCTTTAATTTTTCCCAGGAATTCTAAATAATATTTTTTATTCTCTTGAAACCTTTAAGAATTAAAAAAAAACTGGTTTTCTAAATCTTTAAAAATCTACTTTATTATAAATCTTTACACACTGGAATTTTTTCGAAAATTATTGTAATCTTACAAAATTTTTGCACTAAAATCTTCTACACTCTTTTTTTGACATTTTAAGAAATTATTCCAAATTTTAGGAAATCTTTTTTCAAAATAAAAATTTGTGAAAATAACCCAGGAATATTGAGAAATATTTTTTTTTATTCTGTTCAAACCTTTCAAAGTTCTTCAGAAAATTTCTTTCGGAATCATCATTTTTTTTTAATCTACAAGTTTCAAATTATTTTTTAATCTTTTTAAAACTTCTAAATTTCTTTGTAAATAATTCAGTTTTCGTAAAAAATTTCCTGATTTTTTAAAAAATTGCCTTCAAATTTTCCAGCTCTTTTTTTTTATAATTTTGAAAATAATTTGAAAATTTGGGAAATCCTCAAGTTTCTTTTAAAATTCATTTTTCAGCAAAAAAAAAAATCTTGAAATTTCTCCAGGAACTTCAAAAATTATTTTTTATTCTCTTGAAATATTTTAAAATTCTGGAAAATATTCTTTTCAAATTCTTGAAAAATCTACATTTTCTTAAACTTTTTTGAAATGTTCACAAGTTTTAAATTATTTTTTAATCTTCTCAAAACTTCGAAATATCTTTTGAATTAATTCAGTTTTCATAAAAAAGTTGTTAGATCCTGAAAAATTAAAAAAAAATGTCTTAAAATTTTCCAGCCCAATTTTTTCACTATTTTGATAATCATTTAAAAATTTAAGAAATCTTCAAGATTCTTTTAAAATTCATTTTTTAAAAATCATTACATTTTATTTATAATATTTTTAAAACTTCTAAATATCTCTTAAACTTACTGAAATTTGTTCTAAATTTTTTTGATATGTTGCAAAATTAATATTTTTTGCTTTAAAATCTTCTATACTCTCTTTCGAAATTGTAGAAAATCATTTGAAATTTTAGAAAAATTTGGTCAATTTCCTCTTAAATTTCATTTTTCAAAATAAAAAATCTTGAAATTTTCCCAGGAATCTTTAAATATATATTTTTTGTATCTGTTAAAATCGTTCAATATTCTTCAGAAGATTTATTTCGAAATCATAAATTTTTTAAATCTACCAGTTTCAAATTATTTTTGAATCTTTTTAGAACTTCGAAATATTATTTTAAATAATTCAGTTTTCAGAAAAAGTTTTTAAATCCTGCAAAAATTTAAAAAAAAATGTCTTAAAATTTTTCAGCTCGATGTTTTTTACTAGTTTAGTAATCATTAAAAAATTTAAGAATCTTCAAGATTCCTTTATAATTCATTTTTAAAAAAGCATGAAATTTTTTTAGAAGCTTCTAAATATCTCTTAAACTTAATGGATTTTTTTTAAATTTTGTAATGTTGCAACATAAATTGTTTTGCTTTAAAATCTTCTATACTCTTTTTCGAAGTTGTAGAAAATCATTTGAAATTTTAGAAACATTTGGTCAATTTCCTCTTAAATTTCATTTTTCAAAATAAAAAATCTTGAAATTTTCCCAAGAATCTTTAAATAATTTTTTGTATCTGTTTAAACCTTTGAAAATTCTTAAGAAGCTTTTTTTTCGAAGTCATAAATTTTTTTAAATCTACAAATTTAAAATTATTTTTGAATCTTCTCAAAACTTCTAAATATCTTTTGAAATAATCCAGTTTTCGTAAAAATTTCCTAATATTTTTTTGATTGCCTTAAATATTGCCAGTTCAAATTTTTTACAATTTTGGAAATCATCTGAAAATTTAGAAAATCAAGTTTCTTTTAAAATTCGTTTTTCAAACAAATATTGAAATTTTGCAAGGAATTCGAACTAATATTTTTTATTCTTTTAAAATATTTCAAAATTGTTAAAAATATTTTTTTCATAATCATGAGAAATCTACATTTTCTTAAACTTTTTTGAAATTTTTACAAGTCTTAAATTATTTTGGAATCTTTAAAAACTTCAAAAGATTGATTTCAAAATCATAAATTTTTTGAAATCTACAAGTTTCAAATTATTTTTTAATCTTTTCAAAACTTCTAAATATCTTTTGAAATAATTAAGTTTTCGTAAAAAATTTCCTCATTTTTTTTAACAAATATTTTTTTACATCTTGAAATATTTCAAAATTATTAAAAATATTTTTTTCATTTTGAAGTTTGTACAAGTTTTAAATTATTTTGTAATCTTTTTAAAACTTCTATATCTCTTAAACTTATTGGAATTTTTTCAAAAATTTTGTGATATGTTGCAACATGAACACTTTTCGCTTTAAAATTTTCTATACCATTTTTCGAAATCGTAGGAAATCATTTGAAATTTCAGGACATTTTTTGTCTTAAACAAAAAATTTCCTAATTTTTTTATTCTCTTAAAATTTTCCACCTCAATTTTTTTACAATTTTTGAAATCATTTTAGAATTTAGGAAATGATCCAAGTTTCTTTTAAAATTCATTTTTCAAAAAAAAAAAAATCTTGAAATTTTGCTAGGAATTTCAACAAATATTTTATATTTTAATGAAATATTTCGAAATTGTTAAATTTTTTTTATTAATCATGAAAAATCTAGATTTTCCTAAAAATTTTTAAAACTTGCGCAAGTTTTAAATTATTTTATAAACCTTTAAAAACTTCTAAATATCTCTTAAACTTATTGGAATTTTGTCTAAAATTTCTAATGTTGCAACATTAACATTTTTTGCTTTAAAATCTTCTATACTCTTTTTCGAAATCGTCAATTTTTCTCTTCAAATTAATTTTTCTAAACATAAAATCTTGAAATTTCTCCAGGAATCTTTAAATATATATTTTTTGTATCTGTTAAAATCTTTTAAAATTATACAGAAGATTTATTTCAAAATCATAAATTTTTTTAAATCTACAAGTTTGAAATTATTTTCTTTTAAAATTCAGTTTTCAAAAATAAAATCTTGAAATTTGGCCAGAAATTTCAACAATTTTTTTTTAACCTCTTGAAATATTTCAAAATTCTTACAAATATATTTTTCTGAATCTTCAAAAATCTAGATTTTCTTAAATCTTTTAAACTTACACAAATTTTTTCTAAAATTGTTTAATCTTGCAAAATTGAAAATTATTGCTTTAATCTTCTACACTTCCATTTCGAAATTTTAGGAAATCTTTTAAAGTTTTTCTTAAAAGCTCTTTTTTCAAAACAAAAAAATTGAAAATCTTTATAAGTTTTAATTATTTTGGAATCTTTTTAAAATTGCTGAATATTTCTTGAACTCACCCGAATTTCTTCTAGAATTTTGAAATTTTGCAAAATTTTTGTTTACTTTAAAATCTTCTAAATTCTTTTTCGAAATTTCAGGAAATCTTTTCTAATTTTCCTCTAAAAAGAATTTTATAAATTAAAAAATAATTATGAATTTTAACAAGAATCGTAGCATTTTTTTCATTTTCTTGAAACCTTCCAAAATCTTAAAAAAGTTTATTTTTTCGAAATGTTCCAAAATCTACATTTTGTTCTACAGTTTTTGAATCCTGAAATTTTTTTAAATTCTCTTAAAACCTTCCAGATTTTTTTTAAGCATATTTTTTAATCTTCAAAATTTAAAGTTAATCTTTCAAACTAGAAACTAAGGCAATTAAAATTTTCAGTTTTGTCGATTATGTTCAGAAATTAATTAATTATGAAAGTTTTCTCAATTATGTTCAGTAAATGAAAATGGCTTTTGAAATTAAATTGAACGTCATTTCCATATTATTCCAGGTCAAATCGCCACCCTGAGACTTTAGTTATCTAAAAAAATGTATATATGTTCACAACCTCGCAATACTCAAAAAATATTCAACGCCAAAAAATGAAGACTTTTTTCAGATAAAATTTAAAAAATTTTAAACATTATGATTTTGCTCCTAATTCAAAAAACGCGTATTATCTTAGCAAAGTTTGTATTTAGTAATTACGCTTGAAGAGCTCTGTATATTTTGTTCTATTTTTATTTATTTTCTACTTGTTAGACTAAAAATGATGTGCTTAAAAAAAACTGAATTTTGATATTAATGTTAAATTTGAATTTCAAGCAAAATATGAAAATCAAGTATCCAATGCCGATCATATCAAGAGAATGGCAAAATGTAATAATTTATACATAAAAAAATATGCTCCTCAGAGAGGAGTACCAATGCAGCAAATTATGCCTTCAAAGTTTTATAATCGATTTTGCAAGAAAATAAATTACACTGAGCTTTACCGACTCGAGAAATATATTATGAAATATCATTTCGAACCAGAATTTACAGCTTAAATTTTACTCTTTGCGGTCATAAGATTATTTTACATCATCCTTAATCTAGACGGCTTAACAATAAATATATTTCGTTTCTCTTAAGTTTTTCAAGAGTATAACAATTTTAGTATCGCACACTTTTGGAACTTATTTTTAACTAACAAAAAATAAAGAATCTCGCACCAAATATAGAAAATTCCCAGAAATTAGTTTATCCGCTTATTTTTCAATTTTCGAGTTCAAAAATTCAAAACGAAACAATTTATTTAAAAAATAATCCCCAAATTCACAATTTAAAGCGTTAAAAAAATTAAACATTTGAAATTGAACAATTTTAATCCAAAATTACTATAAGCGATCAATGAACAATGTTTATTCAACATTTTCAAATTGAGTTTATCTTATAAGTTATTAAATTTTAACGTTTTTAATTTAGTAATTTTTTAAGGCTTACAGTTGAAAATGGTAAAGTTTCGGATAATTTAAATTTCCAACTGAGCAGTTTTTATTCCAATTAATAAATGTAAAACTTTATTTGAAATTAATTCTCGAATAATTTAGAATCGTTCAAGTATTAAAATAATTAAATTTTTTAATTGTAAAATTTTGAGAATATTTAATTAGAACCAAAAAATGTTTTCAAAATATTTTTCTAAATTTTCAATACTGAATTCATTTTTGAAGAAATATTCAGAATTTCAGATAGTTCGATTTAAAAATCCTCAAAATTAAATTTTTTAAAGATGTATTCAAGATTTTAAAATTGCCCAAGTATACAATTTTTGTAATTTTTATAATTTGGATTTGTAATTATCAAATTTGCAAGGATTAACATTTTTTGTTTTAAAATCTTCTATACTCTATTTCGAAATCGTAGGAAATCATTTGAAATTTGAGGACATTTTTTGTCAATTTTTCTCTTGAAGTTCATTTTTCAAAATAAAATATCTTGAAATTTCCCAGGAATCTTTAAATATATACATTTTGTATCTATTAAAACCTTTCAAAATTCTTAAGAAGCTTTATTTTGAAATCACCAATTTTTGGAAATCCACAAATTTCTAATTATTTTCGAATCTTTTCAAAAGTTCTAAATATCTTATGAAATATTTCAGTTTTCGTAAAAAATTTCAAGATTTTTTTTTTAATTGTCTTCAAATTTCCCAGCTCAATTATTTTACAATTTTGGATATCATTTGAAAATTTAGGAAATCTCCAAGTTTCTTTTAAAATTCACTTTTCAAAAAAAATCTTGAAATTTTATTAAGAATTTCAAAAAAGATTTTTTATTCTTTTGACATATTTGAAAATTCTTAAAAATCTCTTTTCCAAATCTTAAAAAATCTACATCTTCTTCAACGTTTTTGAAATTTGTACAATTTTTAAGTTCTTTCGTAATTTTTTCAAAACTTCTAAATATTTATTAAACTTACTGAAATCTAAACATTCAATTTTTTTTTGAATTTTTCGTTAAAAAAAATTACTGTTTTCATTAAAAAAAAAGAATAATTGTATGACAAAATTAAATTAAAAACTCGAAAAAACGAACAAATTTCTTCCTAAATGTTCACTGAAACTAATAATATTTTCCAAACAATTGTTGCTGGATTCATTTAGGCTCTAATCTATTTTGAAATTTCTTTTTATTGTTTCTTTTTTTAATTAAGAATTCGATTTTTGAGAACATTGTAATTTTTTTAAAGACTGCACATTTTTAAACCAAATTTTGAAATAAGAAATACATTTTTTTCAACTATTGTTATGTTCAATTCAAACAATAATTTTTAGTGACTTTTAATATTAAAAAAAAATTATTTTAATAAAACTATTTTATTTTCAATAACTACACAATATTTAACAAACAAAAATATTTTTTTAATTATTTAAATTTTGGAATTTTCTAGTTCGCATACTTGATAATTCGCCAATTTTCTGTCAGGAATTTGATTGTTTAGGAATTTTCAAATTCGGGACTTATATGTTTCGGCAATTTAAAAATTTTTGGAATTATATTTTTTTGGGACTTTTCAGTCCTAAATTTTTAAAAATCGAAAAATCTATTAACATTTTTTAAATAGAACAATTAAAATTATGATATTCAAAATATAAATTTAGCAGTATAAAATTTGAATGATTCAAAGATCTCAATTTCGAAAAATTCAGTTAAATATTTTATTTTTTGACTTTTTATTTATAATTGCAAAGATGAAAAATATTGCTTTAAAATCTTCTACACTTTTTTCGAAATTTTATTAATAATTTGAATTTTTATAAAATCTTTTTCAAGTTTTTCTTAAAATTCATTTTTCAAAATAAAAAACTTTATATTTTCCAATAAAAAATTTACATATTTTTAAAACTTTTTTATTTTTAAAGTTTAAAAAAATTATTGTTTGAATTTTAAAAACCAATAATTGCATAATAAAATAAAATTAAAAACACGTGCACTGATTTCTTTTGAAATTTCTGTTTATTGTTTCTTTTTAATGAATCATTCGATTTTTGAGAACATGGTAATTTTTTTTTTAAATAGCACATTTTTAAACAAAATTTTTAATTCAGAAATACATTTTGCTTCAACATTTGTTATTTTAGATTTAAACAATAATTTTTAATAATTTTATTCATTAAGAAATTTGTTCTCTTAGAAAAATATTTTATTTTTAATAAGTGAACCATATTTAACAAAAAACAATTATTTTTAAAATTATTTAAATTTGGGAATTTTCTAGTTTGGATATTTTATAATTCGGCAATTTTCTGCCAGGAATTTGATTCATTACGAATTTTCAAATTCGGGACTTTTATGTTTCGGCAATTTTATAATTTTTGGTATTTCATTTTTTTGGAATTTTTCAGTCCTAAATTTTTAATAATCGAAAAATCTTTCAATTTCAAATAATTCCGGTAAATATTTTTTAGTTTTTAATATTTGATTTATAATTGCACAATTCAAAATTTTTTCTTTAGAATCTTCTACACTTTTTTTTTGTTGTTGAAATTTTATTAAATCATTTTAAATTTTAGAAAATCTTTTTCAAGTTTTTCTTAAAATTCATTTTTATAAATAAAAAATGTTGATATTTTCCTATGAAATATCTACATATTTTTAATACCTGTTTGAAAGCTTTAAAAGTTAAAAACTATATTTTAATCTTTTCAAAACTTCAAAACATTTCTTTAATATTTGATTCATAAAATTGCTTGTTTTAAATGAACCGCCAAATATTAAAATATTTTTTATCAAAAATTTTTAATTCCGAAAATTTCCGAAAATTCGGGAACAATCCGGAAAAATAAATCACCGAAAAATTTAAGAATCTAAACAATTAAAAACTTATTTAAATAATAATAAATAATCAAGTAAAAACACATGTTCATAAAATAAAAATATTTTATTTGATTATTTAACCATTATCGTGAATTTTTAAATTCGGTAAATTAAACTGTCGAGAATTTTATTCTTGGGAAATTTTCCAATTCGGAAATTTTCGACGTCGATTATTTATTTTCCGGAATTTTCCAGTATCGGGAAAAATATTTTTCGGAATTTTTCTGTCCTCCCAAATTTGTAAAGTAAAATAATTTAGAAATAAGTAATGTAAGTACAATTATTTTACAATTGAAAAAGTGAACAATTGAACTTAACATTAAAAAAAATTAAAATCGAACTTATTTTAAATTTTATTATAATTCAGTGATTTAAAATTGGTGTTATTTCAAGTGATTCGATAGATTTTTTTTCTCAAAAAATGTGCAAAATTCCCGGCCAAAGAATAAATTCAGTAAATAGATTAATTCTACTTTTTTATAAATTTGGTGCGAGGTCCTTAGAACCTAAAATAAAAATAGATAAAATTAAAAATAAAGTAAAAGAGACGGTGTGCTACAATATTCTATGAGCTATACAATTTTTCATATTTACATGATTCGAAGAGGTCAACTCTTACTAATACTTTTAAGTAGGCTACAACGTATAAAATTATATACTCCAAAGGTAACGCATTAAGCGAAACCATAATTTGGAAAATACAATCTGAATAGAGCCAAATCGCTTCGATACTTTTCGTAAGTCTTCAATATTAGATGGGCTTGATGGAAATATACAAACTCGTTAGTCTTTTGTCACCTGAGTTCTGAAATATTTAAAAACAGAAGAAAGAAAAAAAAGCTTGGAATGACAATATAAATTCTGATAATCAAAATTTAAAAAATTATCTTCAAAGTAAGTCAACTTTAAAATTCTCCTACAACGTCCAAAATTCAGATTGAACTATGAAATTCTTGGAAATAAAAAAAAACTCGACGATCGAATTTACAAAACACACTCTAAAATTCCTCAGTTCAAAATTAGAAAAAAAAGAGCAAAAAAGAAGAAATCAATCTCCAAATCTCTTTTCGTCTTTTTTAAAAATCAAAATCCAAAAACAATATTTTAAATCTACCAAAGTTTCTGTCTTTTTTAAATACCCTTTTCAGTGCAAAAAAATTCTCAACAAGTGAAAACCCATAAAAAAAAGGAAAGAAAAAAGAAGAAAGAGGATTTGGAGGTTGCCTTCTTTTTCTTTCCCCCCCTTTTTTTGAATTTTTTTTAATTCTACTCAACAGAATAGAACTCTAGTGAACTATAAATTTTTATAGTAAATTTATCAGAATTTTATATAATTTAAAAGAATTGTAGTGATTTAAATAACATTTTAGTAAATTGCATAGAATTGTTATTAATTAAATCTAATTATAGTTGAGAATCTAGTAAATTTACTAAATTTCTATTAAATGTAACAGAATTTTTGTGATTTAACACAATACTCGTGAATTTGATAGAAATGTAGTTATTTAACAAATTAAAATTTTTTAAAATAAATTTAAATTAATTCTTTTGGTTTTAACAGAGCACTGGTTCATTAAAAAGAATAATTCCTGTTATCTTAACGAAATTTTCTTAAATTTAAAAGAATTCTGATGATTTTAGCAGAATCCTAATAAATTTACCAAATTGCTATGAAATTTTAAGATATTTCTAGAAAATTCAACAGAACATTGCTTGTTTAAAAATAATAATTCTTAAAACTTTATTAAATGTAAGAAAATTTTTGGAATCTTAATAGAATTATATAAAATTTAATATGAGTGTGGTTAATATTACATCATTTCAGTGAATTTAATAAAAATGTATGTAATTTTAGAAAAATGAACAAATTAATTTTTAAGAAATTTTGTGATTTTATCAAAATTTTTATAAATTTATTAATGTTTTTTTGAGTTGCACAGATTTCTAACGAATTCACCACATTTCTATGGATTAAATTTTTAAAAAATGTTGTAATTTTTACTTAGAATTATAGTAAATTCAGCGAATTTCTATTGAATTTAAAATATTTTTAGTGAATACAATAAAATTTTGGTTAATTAAAAATAATTATTCTAGTTCACTCAATAAAATTCTATTAATTTTATAAGAATTATGGTAAATTTCTCGAATTCCTGTCGAATTTAGCACATTTCTAGTGAATTCAACAGAATTTTGTAAAATTAAAAATAATAATTCTAGTTAACTTAACAAAATTCTATTAAATGTATTTTTCTAAATTTTCAATACTGAATTCATTTTAGAATAAATAAGCAGAATTTCAGATAGTTCAATTTAAAAATCTTCAAAACTTAATTTTTTAAAGATGTATTGAAGATTTTAAAATTGCCCAACTATAGAATTTTTGTAATTTTTATAATTTGGATTTAGTAATTATCGAATTTGCAAAGATTAACATTTTTTGTTTTAAAATCTTCTATAACTCTTTTTCGAAATCATTTGAAATTTCAGGAAATTTTTTGTCAATTTTTCCCTTGAAATTCATTTTTGAAAATAAAAAATTTTGAAATTTTTGCCAGGAATCTTTAAATATATATTTTTTGTCTCTATTAAAACCTTTCAAAATTCTTAGAAGCTTTACTTTTAAATCATCCATTTTTTGGAAATCTACAAGTTTCAAATTATTTTCGAATCTTTTCAAAATTTCTAAATATCCTTTGAAATAATTCAGTTTTCGTACAAAATTTCCTGACTTTTTATAAATTGTCTTAAAATTTTTCAGCTCAATTATTTTACAATTTTGGATATCATTTAAAAATTTAAGAAATCTTCAAGTTTCTTTCAAAATTCAATTTTCAAAAAAAATCTTGAAATTTTATTAATAATTTCAAAAAATATTTTTTATTCTTTTGAAATATTTCAAAATTCTTAAGAAGCTTTATTTTGAAATCAACAATTTTTGGAAATCCACAAATTTTAAATTATTTTCGAATCTTTTCAAAACTTCTAAATATCTTTTGAAATAATTCAGTTTTCGTAAAAACTTTCATGATTTTTTTAAGTGTCTTAAAATTTCCCAACTCAATTATTTTACAATTTTGGATATAATTTGAAAATTTAGGAAACCTTCAAGTATTGTATGTATTAAAACCTTTCAAAATTCTTAGAACATTTACTTTGATATCATCCATTTTTTGGAAATCTACAAGTTTCAAATTATTTTCAAATCTTTTCAAAATTTCTAAATATCCTTTGAAATAACTAAATTTTCGTACAAAATTTCCTGATTTTTTAAAAATTGCCTTAAAATTTTCAAGCTCAATTATTTTACAATTTTGGATATCATTTAAAAAATTTAGGAAATCTTCAAGTTTCTTTTAAAATTCACTTTTCAAAAAAAATCTTGAAATTTTATTAAGAATTTCAAAAAATATTTTTTATTCTTTTGAAATATTTCAAAATTCTTAAAAATCTCTTTTCTAAATCTTAAAAAATCTACATCTTCTTAAACTTTTTTGAAATTTGTACAAGTTTTAAATTATTTTGTAATTTTTTAAAAACTTGTAAATATTTCTTAAACTTACTGGAATTTGATTAAAACAAAAAAATGTTGAATCTTTTAATTTTAAATCTTTGAATAATTTTAAAGGTTTCCATCTAAAATTATTCAACACTAACTTAAAGTTCTTCCATTTCAAAATATTTTTATAAATTTTCAATACTGAACTCATTTTTAAATAAGTATGCAGAATTAGAGATAGTTCAATTTAAAAATCTTGAAAATTCAATTTTTTAAAGTTATATTGAAGATTTTAAAATTACCTAAATATTAACATTTTTTTTAAATTTTTGTAATTTTTATTATTTGGATTTGTAATGATAGAATTTGCAAGAATTTCAATTACGAAGATTGGAAATTTCTGTCGAATTTAGCACATTTCAACTGAATTAAACAGAATTTTGGTTAATTAAAAATAATAATTCTAGTTAACTTAACAAAATGATATTAAATGTAACAGAATTATAGAAAATTGCAAAATTCAATGTAAGTGCGGCTAAATTAATATAATTCTCTGTAATTTACTGGAAAAAAAGTTATTAAAAAATTCAACAAAATGTTATAAAATTTCAAAGAATTTTTGTGATTTTACCACAATTTTACAAAAATTTACCAAAATTTTATTGAGTTTTGCAGATTTTTAATGAATTCACCAAATTTCTATTGATTAACAAAATAATTTAATTTCAACAGAATTCCAGTTCTAGAAAATAAAAAAAAAACCCAGTTTTCCTGACTCCCAAGAATATCATATTTAAATTCTAGTAGATACTAAATTAAAATTTTCATGCGAATAAATTGAATTGAAAATAAAAAAAAAAGCGTCACATAATTTGACTTAAAGTAAAATTTGTGGACTGACTTTTTGTAGAATTTCAATATGAAGCAACTCGAATCGCCGGCTTCTGTTCGACGATTAAGACTCTTAATTAATTAATTAATTCGCTCTTGAGTGTAGAAAAAAAAACCTTCATGATAAAATGGTATGCACTGGTTAGAACTTAACTTGTTTTTTTTTTGTTAAATTATATTATAAATTAGTGGCAATGTTCCGTCACGTCCACAATCACGGATTTTTTCCAGCCAAAAAGGAAGTAACCAATCGCTGTACCCAAAACCACAGCAAAGCACAACCAGACGTTGTAGGTCATGAAGATGAGCATCAGAAAATACGAGAGGATGATCTGGATTATGTGTAAAAACGTCTGGAAGGTGTGCATCCAAGACAGCATTGTGGGCCTGTAGAGAAGAGAAAAACTTGATTCATTTCTTACAGAAATAGCGAAAAAAAAAGTTTCATGAGGAAGAAAATGAGCAAGAGTCTGCAGAAACTAGATGGAGAATCTTTTTTCCCGAACAAAGAAGCCTTAATTTAAAGATCAATTTCAATTCAAGTTCTCAGCTTCAGATTACACCAATTTTTTTATTATTATACAATTTAAACATATTTACAAAGGAAGAAGAGTTCTGCTTGGAATGACTAAAAAATCATGAAAAAAAATTCCCGAATTGGAAAATTTTCTAATAATAAAATCCCCGATTAATAAAATTTAGGAATTATAAAAAAATTGTCCAAACTAGAAAGTTTACGAATTTTAAAAAATTCATTTTTTTTTTAAATTTAAATACTAAAAACACAATAATGAAATATTTATATCAAGAAAAATTATTTTGAACGTTTCAAGATTCTAAAATTTTTGTTAAGAAAAAAATAATAATTAAAAAAATGTTCATCCAGAAATATATATATTTTTTCAATTATTGTTATTTTTAATTCAGAAAATTATTTTAGAAACTTTAAACATTAAAATAATTTTTGTTTATACAAATGTTTGATTATTGTATTTCTGAGAAATAAATAATATTGATAAAAAAAGATTTGATTGTTTAAATTTAGGAATTTCGAAATTAGAGCATTTTATTATTTGGGAATTATTTAATTCGAAAATTGTATTATTCGGAAATTTTGTAATTACAGAATTTTATTATTCGGGACTTTTGTAAATCGAGAATTTTGTAATTTGAGAATTTTATTATTCCGGACTTTTATTCTTCGGAAATTTTCTGATTCGAGAAGTTTATTAGTCAGGAATTTTTTTATTCAGGAATTTTGTAATTCGAGAATTTTATTATTCACGATTCTTGTAATTACAAAACTTTATTATTCGGGAATTTTGTAATTCGAAAATTTTAGTATTGGGGAATTTTGCAATTCAGGCATTTTATTATTCAGGAACTTTGTAATTCGAGAATTTTATTCTTCGGAAATTGTATTATTCAAGAATTTTGTAATTCGACAATTTTAGTAATCGAAAATTTTATTATTCGGGAAATTTTGTAATTCGAGAATTTTATTATTCGGGCAATTTGTAATTCGAGAATTTTATTACTTGAGAATTTTATTATTCGGGAGTTTTGTAATTCGAGAATTTTATTATTCGGTAATTTTGCAATTCAGGAATTTTATTATTCAGGAACTTTGTATTTCGAGAATTTTACTTTTCGGAAATTCTATTATTCAAGAATTTTGTAATTCGAAAATTTTAGTATTCGGGAATTTTAATATTCGGAAATTTTATTATTCGGGAATTTTTTAATTAGAGAAAATTATTATTCGGCATTTTTGCAAATTGAGGATTTTATTATTCGGGGAATTTGCTAATGAGAGAATTTTATTGTTCGGGAATTTTGTAAATCGAGAATTTTATTATTCGGGGATTTTGGAAATCAAGAATTTTATTATTCGGAAATTTTATTATTTGGGAATTTTCTAATTCGAGAATTTTATTATTCGGGAATTTTGTAATTCAGGAATTTTATTATTCAGGAATTTTGTAATTCGAGAATTTTATTATGCGGGATTTTTGTAATTCAAGCATCTTATTCGGAAATTTTTTAATTAGAGAAATTTATTAATCGCGAATTTTGTAAATGAAGAATTGTATTATTCGGGGAATTTCGTAATACGAGAATTTTGTTCTTCGGGAATTTTATTATTCAAGAATTTTGTAATTCGAGAATTTTATTCTTCGAGAATTTTATAATTCGGGATTTTTGTAAGACGAGAATTTTATTATATGGAAATTTTCCAATTCGGGAGCTTTATAATTCAGGAATTTTATGATTCGAGAATTTTATTACTGGAGAATTTTATTATTTGGAAATTTGTTGTTGTAACTTGGTTGATTTTATCGGAATATCGAAGATATTAAACACGATTTGAAACTGATAAAAGCGTAGATTTATTATAACTTTAAGATGACTTGATGATGCAGTACAAAATAGACAAGTGATAAGTTGACAAAATGAACAAAACAGATGATGTTATAAACAAATAAAAGGTGTAGCTTTTTTTCTATAACTAAATTCAATATTTTATTATTCAAAAATTTTCCAATTCAGGAGTTTTGAAATTCCAGTATTTTTTTTATTCGGGAATTTTGTAATTCGATAATTTTATTGTTCGAGAATTTTTCAAATCAGGAATTTTATTTTTCGGAATCTTTCCATCGTCCCTTCTGCTTATTATTATGATGAGAAATTTGAGAGAGCAGTTTGAAGCCTATTAAAGTAACAAAATGAAAATATTCAAGACACGAGAATAACAACTGGATAAAATGGATCAGAGCGCAAAAAGAGCTAAAAAGGGAGAAATGGGGTAGTTTTTAACGCGAAAATTGTTATATTACAGGATTAAGATGTAAAATGAAGCTCAAATTTGTCATAAAAGCAGCAATAATTAAATGAGTGTGATTAATTTTTATTTTTCATGCAAAATTTGCAAATTTGAATAATCTAATAAAAATATAGAATAATGAAAGTGGTTAGGAACTTAATAAGTTTGAAAATCACTTTCATATTTTCAAAATTCACACTGTTTTAAGATTCATCTCTTTGGTTCAAAATTTAACTACTTTGTTGAAAATTTTTCATTTTTCAGAATTAATGTTATTAACTAAAAATGTAACGATTCGATTTTTGATAAAAATTTGATATTTTTAAATGAAAATTGATCTTTTCTATTTAATAATTCCCCTATTTGGTTGAAAATTCATGTATTTTGTGGAAATTTTGTCTTTTTTCGTAGAAAATAAATCTTCTTGTTTAAAAATTCATCCTTCTTGGTTAAAAATACTAATGCTTGGTTAAAAAATAATCTGTTTTGTTTGAGGATTCAATTATTTGATTGAGAACTTGTCTTTTTTGGTTAAATTTAACTGGTTTTTATTTCAAATTAAATTATTTATTGCTTTAAATGTCTGTTATTAAATGTTCCGTTAAGAATTTTTTTAAATTATCCACCTACTTTAAAGTAAAATTACTTTTTCAAAAATGCACTTGGCTTTAAAATTTAACAATTTGGTTTATAATTGATGTAATTGGTTGAAAATTCGTCTTTTTGGTTCAAAATTGAATTATTTGGTTGAACATTCATTTTTTTTTATCGAAAATTCAACGATTTTTTAAAAAGCTGAAGTAATTTGTTTAAAACTAGTTTTTTAGGGAATAACAAATGAAATTTTGTATCTTAAAATTAAAGTATTACATTTTTGGTTAGAAAATTATCGGTTAGAAGTTGAAAATTGAACAATTTGTCGAAAATTCATCAATTTAGTTGAAAATTCATCTTTATAGTTAGAAAATTAATCTTTTCTGTTGAAAAGGCAACTTTTTGGTTGATAATTCAACTATATGATTCATTATTTGGCGTTTTGTTGTAGTCAACTGCTTGCACGTTCCTTTTTGTTTTATTTTAAAATATTTTTTCTTTACATTTAGAAAAGAAAAAATCTTTTTGTAAGAAATTGTATTGCTTTTAAATAATTTAAAAAGATTTTTTCATCATTTCTGCCATTCAAGAATCAATTTATGTTGACTGGATATACTTCGGTAGTTCAAAATAAATTTAGGGCGATTTGAAAGTCAGAAAAAAAGATAAAATTGGTTAAATAAACCATTTTTATATATTTTAAATCGTTCTCGTAATTATATTTTGAATCTAAATTAGAAAATAGTTGAAGTTTCAGGGAATAAAATATTTTATAATATTATTTATTTATTAAAATCATTTATTATTATATATTATATTATTATTATTTTATTTGAAAAAATAAAAAATAACTGTTTAATAATCCATTGTAACAAGTTTTTTTAATATAAAGAGAGCCACAAATTTTCCAAGCGAAATCATTTAAAATCCTTTGAATATAAATTAAATTAAAAGTATTAATCAAATTTCTCTTTAAAAATTTTTTTCTTTCAAACTTCACTTTAAAACAGTATTTAAAAAATAATAATAAAAATTTTTAATATAAAAATTGTAACATTTTCCAAACGAAATCTCTTGAAATTCTTTTTAATATTCTTTTAAATAATATAATATTTTAAAATATTAAGAGTCCTACCAATTTTTTAAACGAGATAAATGATTAATTCCACTTGTATAAAATATGTTAGAAAACTCTTACTTTCAATCAATATTGTTATTCATATATAATTAAATTATAAATTGTAATTTTTTTCAAATCTTCAAAAGAAAATTTGATTGTATGTGACAAATATGCATATACAATTAATCATTCTGAAATTGTTGAATTTAAAACATCTAGAAATTGTCTGATACAAAAAAAAAGATTTTAATAAAAATGTTTATAATTTAAAGCAATATCTATTAAACAGTATCTATTAAAAAAATTAAATTTAAGTAAAAAACTTAACTATGAAAATTTTAAAATTAACCTCTGAGCGAGAAAACAATATAAAATAAATAATTGTTCTAATTTTTAAACAGCGGAATCTACACCGGTTTTGAAAAGAAAAAAAATAAGAGAAAGAGGTTTGTTTAAATTTGGATAAGTCTTTACATTAATCAAATATTAAGTAGAATGAATATTTAAAGAAATTTAAAAGAAAAATGGTTTCTCATTCAGTTGTTCTTCTCATGTCTTCATATAAAGAGTACCGAAAAATTTTCGAAAATACATCGAAAGACACTTTTTACATGCAAAAAACTCGTGCAAAATATTTACAGGTGTTGTGATTTAATTGGCCCCTGGAAATTAATACAGGGCTCGAACTGATTTAAGAGATAAAAAATATAGTTCGTAGTGGCATCAATTTTGAAAAATAGTAACAAAATAGTGGCAGGACATTTTTTAAATGATATTCTTATATATAAATAAGTCATGCAGGCCTCGGATCAATTAGACTATTAAAAAAAAGGTCGAGTCACATAAAATTTCGAAAAATTTATCTTTCGAAATACAGAATAAAATGTTCTGCTAAAAAAACTTCAATTAATAATGTTTTTATTTTTCTCAATGGTTAACCCCATTATATATTTTTTTAATTATAAAGCATACAAAAAATACATTATTTTAAAGGAATTTCATATAATATTGATAATTTTGCATTCTATTGAAGTATTTTTAATTTCTAAAAGATGTTATTACGTCAATTCTAAACTAATTTAGAGAGAAAGAGAAAAATATAATTAATGAAGAACAATCACAAAAGATAAAAGTAATTAAACTTCCAATTAAAAATATTTTCAAGGGCAAAGAAAATCGTTGAAAAATAATTGCTTATTAGTCACAATAAAATAAATAAATATCCTTTAAAAAGGATAAGTTTAATTTTTTAGTATTTTTAACTCTCAGTAATTTTGATATCATTTAAAAACCAATGAAAGGATTAATCTAAGTCTAAAATATTTCTTTCTAAAAATTAAAAACTGTAAACTTGCATTATTTTAAAATGAGGGCATTTTAAAGTTTTAATTGACTTTAAACTTGGATTGCTTGAATTTTTAAAAATGTTGTTCATTAAAATTTTTTTTAGATCTACGATTTTTAATTGGGAAATAATTTATAATTTGAAGTATTTTCAAACGAAACAACTTAATATTTTCGAATATTTTCTGGAAAATATTATTTTTTTAATTATTGTGCACATCTAAGATTTTTTAATTTTTAATTTCAACAATTTAAATTTGATATTCTTTATTCCTAAATGTAATTATATCAAATTGCTGATTTTTAATCCAGATATTAATTTCACATTTCTAGTTGATTGAAGTAGATATCTTGTAAATTTAAATTCAATTCAAGAAACTAAAATTAATCTCAACAATTCTTTTTTTAATAATAATTTTGTAGAACGAAATTAAATTTTTTTAGTTGAAAAATAATTATTTTGTTATATTTCGTTGTAAATTCATGTATTTTGTTGAAAAATCGTTTGTTTTTGTTAAAAATTCACATTTTTCTTTAAAATTCCATTTTTTAGTCGATAATTTAACTATTTTGTTGAAAATTCGTCTTATCGGTAGAAATTGATTTTCAGGTGGAAAATTAATTAATTTAACTGAAAATTGAACTACTCTTTTTTGGTTGACGATTTATCTGTTTTACTGCAAAATTCAACTATTTGGTTAAAAATTTACTTTTTTCGTTGAAATTCAATTTTTTTTTTGATAATTTAACTATTATGTTGAAAACTCTTTTTTTTTTTTTGTTGAATAATAATTTTGTAGCTGAAAATATAACTGTTTAAGTTGGAAAATAATGGTTTTGTTATATTTCGTTGTAAATTCATACGTACTTTATTCAAAAATCGTTTGTTTTTTTAGTAGAAAATGAATTTTTGAATTAAAAATTCAAATTTTGTCGTTAAAATTACTTTTTTTGTCGATAATTGAACTATTTTGTTGAAAAATTTTTTTGGTTAAATAATAATTTTATAATTGGAAATTTAACTATTTTAGTTGAAAATTAATATACTTAGTTGAAAATTCGTCTGTTCGTAGAAATTGATTTTTAGGTGGAAAATTTAATCTTTTTGGTTGAAAATTCATCAGCTTAGTTGAAAATTAATTAAGTTAACTGAAAATTGAACTATTCTTCTTTGGTTGACAACTATCTTTTTTGCTTCAAAATTCAACTATTTGGTTAAAATTGTACTTTTTTCTTTGAAATTCAATTTTTTTTTTTTTTTTGATAATTTAACTATTTTGTTCAATTTTTTTTTTTGGTTAAATAATAATTTTATAATTGGTAATTTAACCATTTTATGTTTAATAAAACAATTTAAAAGAACATGATTTTAAATATTTTAGTTGAAAATTAATATATTTTGTTGAAAATTCGTCTTTTCGGTAGAAACTGATTTTTGAGGTGGAAAATTCAAATTATCAGCAATTGTAATACAATTCGGGTTACTTCAAGTAAATGTCTCGTCTGAATATAGTTAACTTAAATTGAATTGTATATGATTTTGCAATTAAAAATCAATTTTAGTTATTTTATACGGAAATAGGTTAATTTAAATTGAATGTACATTAAAAATCCAATGAATTCAAAATTCTGTTATTTTAAATGCTTCTTAATTTTAATTATTCAATACTGAACATTTCAAACAAACAAAAATTTCCAGAAATTTAAACTTCATTCTTTCCCAAACGCGAATAATTACTATTTGAATTCTTATTAATTGGGAAATGATTTCCAATTTGAACAATTTCTAAACCAAAAAACTTTGTATTTTTTTTATATTTATAAAAGATGAATGCTTTTGTTTGGCACTGTTTATAACTAACAAAATTTATATTAAAATATTGTTAAACTTGAAACTGATTTGTCTTAAAATTGTTTAATCATAAGCTTTTTTTTAATTTCCAATTAGAAATTATCCGAGTTTGGACGTTTTTCGATTTTAAAATAATCAACCAGTAAGTAATAAAAATAAAAATGGCAGTACTTTGAACGATTTTTCATACAAAATTAGAAAAACGTTGAAAATGTACAATTCGAGGCCTGAAATGGAAAAAAATAAACAGATGAATTAATAGTATTTTTAACTATTTTTGAGGGAAAGTGAAAAAATAGTGTCAATATAGGTTTGAGTCCGAGCCCTGTTTATAGGACTTAAAATCTGAATTACAAAAAAGTGAAAAAAACCCTTTTAACAAAATTCCAGGGAATCCTGAAACCAAAATTTCTATATACGTGACAATTACACAGTTTTTTCATCCAACTATACGAAAATGGCCCTTTTCATATTTACTTACGGCTGTTTGTGGATAACCTCGCCGACCATACTAGAATAATAAAGTTAACAAATAATTCTACAGTCACTAATTATTGATCAATATCAGGGTGTCTACTCAAATCCTTGAAAAATAAAAAAAAATACTCACAATTTCAGGTTTTTTCAGGTATTTCAATTTTTTTTTTTATTTTCTAGAGATTCAATTAATATAATTAATTTAAAAAACATCGACAAAATATAGTACAGGATACTCTTAAATATATTTGCACCGTCGGTTAACGAAATAATTTAAATACTACTAAATAAAATAAACATGTAATGAATTTGTCTCCAAAGTTCGTGAATTTGAATAATAATTCAAACAAATTTTTTATTTTATCTTCTTATACTTCAAATTCAGTGCATATTTTAGTCAAATAATATAGCTACTTTATTAAATTTAATTGAAACCGCTTTAAATTCCCATTTTTTCAAATAAAAATATCGAATTTAAAACAAGATAGATGAATTTCATATCAAATAGTTGAATTCTCAAATAAATAAAAATTAATTTTCTACTCAAAAAGACGATTTTTCAACACAATACGTGAATTTTTAACGAAATAGTTGAATTTTAAACTTTAAAAAAAATTTCAACCAAATAGTTGAATTTTGAATTAAAAAAGATAAATTGTCAAGCAAAAAAGAATAGATCAATTTCCAGTTAAATTAATTAATTTTCAACTTGGCCGATGAATTTTCAACCAAAAAGATGAACTTTCCACCTGAAGAAAATTAATTTCTACCAAGAAGATGAATTTGCAACGAAATAAATTAATTTTCAACTAAAATAGTTCAATTTAAAATTATAAAATTATTATTGAAAAAAAAAGAATTTTCCAAAAAATAGTTAATTCATCGACAAAAAATGAAATTTCAACGAAAAATGTGAATTTGTAATCAAGAAAATTCATTTTATACTAAAAAAACAATTTTTCAACAAAATACATGAAGTTACAACGAAATATTTCAACTTTCAACCAAAAAAGACAAATTTTCAAGCAATTTGTTGAATTTTGAAGTAAACAATATGAAATTTCAAACAAAAAATAATAGTTCAATTTTCAGTTAAATTAATTAATTTTCAATGAAACTGATAAATTTTCAACTAAAACAGTTGACTTTTTAGCTACAAAATTATTATTCAACAAAAAAAAGAATTTTCAACAAAATAGTTAAATTATCCACACAAAAATTGAATTTCAACGAAAAAGGTACATTTTTAACCAAATAGTTGAACTTTTAAAAAACAAAGACCAATTTTCAAGAAAAAAAGAAGAGTTCAATTTTCAGTTAAATAAATAATTTTTCAACTAAGCTGATGAACTTTCAGCCAAAAAGATGAATATTCCACCTGAAGATCCATTTCTACCGAAAAGACGAATTTTCAACAAGATACGTTAATTTTAACCTAAAATAGTTACAAAACCAATTTTTAAATTATTATTTAAGAAAAAAAATCAAGAAAATAGATCAAATTATCGAAAAAAATGGAATTTCAACGAAAAATGTGAATTTTGAACCCAGAAAATTTATTTTCTACTAAAAAAAAAACGATTTTCAACAAAATACATGAATTTACAACGAAATATAACAAAATAATTATTTTTCAATTTAAAAACTTATATTCTCAGCTACAAAGTTATTATTTCAAAGAAAAAAGTAAACTTTTCAACAAGAATATTAATTTTCTACAAAAATAAAAACCGATTTTTCAAAAAAAATGGTTAAATTATCAACAACAAAAAATTGAATTTCAATGAAAAAAGTAAATTTTGAACCAAACAGTTAAATTTTGAAGTAAAAAAGATCCATTGTCAAAATAAAAAAAAAAAATAGACGTGTTTTCAACAAAAGACGAATTTTCAACAAAATATATTAATTTTCAACTAAAATAGTTAAATTTCCAATTATAAAAGTGTAATTCAACCAAAAAAGTAAATTTTTAACCAAGAAGATTAATTTTCTACAAAAATCAAAAACGATTTTTCAACAAAATAGTTAAATTATCGACAAAAAAATGGAATTTCAACGAAATAATTTAATTTTCAACCCAGAAAATTCATTTTCTACTTTAAAAAAACAACGATTTTGCAACAAAATACATGAATTTATAACAAAATCATTATTTTTCAACTAAAACAGTTACATTTCCAGCTACAAAATTATTATTCAACAAACAAACAAAAATTTTTAACAAAATACTTTAATTATCCATAATAAAATTGAAATTTAATGAAATAAGTTAATTTTTAACCGCATAGTTGAATTTTGAAGTAAAAAAGATCAATTTTCAAGCAAAAAAGAATAGTTCAATTTTCAGTTTAAGAAATAAATTATTATTATTCGACCAAAAAAAAAAATCAAACAAAATAGTTAAATAATCGACAAGAAAATGAAATTTCAACGAAATATGTGCATTTTTAACCAAGATAATTAATTTTCTACAAAAATAAAAAACGATTTTTCAACAAAATATATAAATTTACAACGAAATAATTAAATTTCTAAATAAAAAATACCAATTTTTAACCAAATTGTTGAATTTTAAAGTATAAAAGATTAATTTTCAACCAAAAAAGGAAAATTCAATTTTCCATTAAACAAATTAATTTGCAACCAAGTTGATGAATTTTCAACCTCCAGAAGATTAAAACTTACCAAAAGAGACGAACTTTCAAATAAACCGATGAATTTTCAACCCCAAGAAAAGTAATTTCTGGCAACAAAATTTCAAAAAAATACATGAATTTTCGACGAAACAGCATAAATTGTTAATCAAAAATTTAATAGTTAAATTTTCAGTTAAGAAAAAATTAATATTCAAACAGAGAGATCAAAATTGAACTAAAATTATGCATTATTAATTTGAAATTGTAATGAATATTCAGCTACAATAGTTGGATTTTAAACCAATCAGATGAATTTTCAAATCAAATGATTTTTGGCACAATTAAAATGAATTCTCAACCTCAAGAAGATTAATTTCGACCAAAAAGACGTATTATCAACGAAAAACATTATTTTTCAACTAAAATAGTTTAATATTATGTTGAAAAAATTAATGTTCAACCAAATAGTTAAACTCACAACCAAAACAGATCAATTGTTAGAACATCAAATTTTTAACCAAAGTAATACATTTTTAACTGAAATTATAAATCTTCAACTGATATAGATGAATTTTAAGTAAAAAAGATCAATTTTGAACTGAAGTGTTTAATTTTCAACCAAATAGATGAATTTTCGAAACAAAAGAATTAATTTACCACAAAAAAGAAAGATTTTTTAAAAAAATATATGATTACTACCAGAAAAGACGAATTTTTACAAAAATTATGGAATATTAAATTGAAATCGTAATTGAATTTTGGTTAAAAATATTTTTTAACCAAAAAATTAATTAAAAAAAATATCTAAATTTTCAAAAACAAAAAATTATTAATTTTAAAGTAAAATGATGAATCCTCAACTGATATATTTGAATTTTAAAACAAAAATATGAATTTTCAACCTCAAGAAGATTAATTTCTAACAAAAAAGACGAATTTTGAACAAAATACAATAATTTTCAACTAAAATTGTTAAATTCCCAGTTAAACAAAAAATTAATTTTAAACCAAATAGTTGAATTTTAAATAAAAAATACCAGTTGTCAAATAGATGAATTTTGAAGTAAAAAATATTAGTTTTCAACCACGAAAAAGATCATTTTTAACTGAAACGATGAAAATTTAACTGAAAATCTTGATTTTTCAACTGGATAGATTATGAAGTTTTAATAAATATATGAGTTTTAATTTAAAAAAGGCAAATTTTCAATCCAAAGGATGAATTTTGAACTAAAAAGGATAAATTTTAAAAAGACAATTAGAATAGTTAAATTTTCTGTATAAAAAATCAATTTTCAACCAAAACGATGAAAATTTGACTCTGACATACTCGAATTTTCAACCAAATCGATGAATTTTCGAAACAAAAAGATTAATTTTCTACAAAAAAAAAAAAAAATTTCAAAAAGATGTGAGTTTTCAACAAAATCTATGAGTTTCAACCGAAAAAAAAACAAATTTTCAACCCAAGGGATAAATTTTGAACTCAAAAAGATCATCTTACAACGAAAAATGGAATATTTCTATTTGCAGTAAAAAAATTAATTTTCAACCAAATTGATGAATTTTCAACTAAAATTATAAATCTTCAACTGGAATAGTTTAACATTGAACAAAAAAATGAAATTTCAATCAAGAAAATTAATTTCTATAATATTTGAATTTTAAACCAAAATTATGAATTTTTAAATAAAATTATCAATCTTTAACTAGAATAATTTAATTTTCAGCAAAAAAAAAGAAAGAATTTTCAATCTCAAAAAGATTAATTTCTACCAAAAAAGACGAATTTTGAACAAAATACATTATTTTAAACTAAAATTATTAAATTTGCAGTTAAAAAAATTAATCTTCAACCAAATAGTGACATTTTCGAAACAAACAAATTAATTTTCTACCAAAAAAAAAAGATTTTTCAATAAAATATATGAATATTTCAACAAAATCTATGAGTTTCAAAAAAAAAAAGACAATTTTTCAACCCAGGATATAAATTTTTAACTAAATATGATCAATTAAAAATGGAATAGTTCAATTTTCAGTTAAAAAAATTAATTTTCAACCAAACTGATGAATTTTCCAATAAAATATTCAATCTCCAACTGCAATAGTTTAACCTTAAACAAAAACAAATAAATTTTAAACTAAAATGATGTAATATTAAATTGAAATAGTAATTAGATTTTAGTTAAAAATAATTTTTAACAAAACTATTAATTAAAAAAATATATCTACCTTTAAAAAAAAATATATGTATGTAAATATATATATATCAATTTTAAACTAAAATTATGAATCCTCAACTATAATATTTGAAGTAGAATAATTCAATTTTCAGCAAAGAAAAAAATTAATTTACAAGGATTAATTTATATCATAAAAAAAGATGAACTTTCAACAAAATACATTATTTTAAACTAAAATTGTTAAATTTCCAGTTACAAAATTAATTTTAGACCAAATAGTTGAATTTCAATAAAAAAAACATCAATTGTCAACCCAATAGATGAATTTTTTAAACAAAAATTACTTTTTTACCAAAAAAGATGACTTTTCAACACAATACATGAATTTTTAATAAATACACAAGTTTAATCTAAACAGGATAAATTTTCAACCAAACTGATGAATTTTTTACGAAAATAATTAAACTTCAACCGGAATAGTTTAACTTAAACAAAACAAATAGATTTTTAACTAAAACGATGAATTTTTCTCTAAAATAAATGATTTTTCAACCTAAAAGATAAATTTTCAACAAAGGAAATTAATTTCAACCAAAAAATACGAATGTTTAACTAAAATGATGGAATATTCAACTGGCATATTAAAATTTTTAGTTAAAAAAAATTAATTAATACATAAATTTAGAAATATAAAGCTACTTCTATTAATGAAAAATCATTGTTACTCAATTTTAAATTGCAATTAAAAAAAAATTTAGTAACCCTCTTGAAAAAAATCCTTAAAAAATCAAGTTTTTCCAGGTAAGGCAGACACTCTGAATATTAATTTCGAACTATAAAGCCATAACAAAGAACTTGACTAAAATTCTATAATTAATGAATAAAAATGGTTTTTTTAAACGACGAAACTTACTGAACGACTCGACTGTCTTCGGCGACGATATTTTTTTCCTGTGGCATCGAAACACTTCTGTATTGAAGTGCATTGTAGGTTCTCCAGAAAAGATATTCTCTGTAATATTTAAGGCCTTCGTACAGAGCTGCCATTATGACAATTCCAATTATGGATCCCACGAGACCACCGACCGAGGAAATTTTCCAACATTCGAACAAAACTGTTTCGGAATATCCACCGTGGAAGAACATCTGCAATGGACACTAGATTTCAAAAATATATTCAAAAAAATTAAACTAACTATTAAAGTTTAATAGCTAACACCACTCTAGCGGCAGAAAAAAAGCCTAAATTTGCCGATTTATTTTAGGAGTTATAAAAAAAGTAATAGGATTTTATTTTAGAGGGTTTGTTTAACAGATATTAAAGTATAAGACCTGAAACGAAAAACCAAAAATTTTTATAATTTATGTACTATTGGCTATAGGACTACGCAGGGTTTTTTTTAAATCGAATTTTGTAGAAATAGTGCATGTATCAATAAATTTATACAGTTTTCGATTCGTTTTTATATAAAAATAACTTTCCTAAAATATTTATGCAAAAAAATTTATTTTATTTAAAGTTATTAACAATCAATGTTCTTGATTATTTTTTTCTTAAATGGATTACTCGCGAACGGTTAATCGAATTTCAATAATTGAGTTACGCAATTTTTTGTTACAAAGTACACTTTACGCTAAAAAATTGATCGGTAGTAAATAACATTTTTACTGTTTAAATAATCGTTTCTTTTAAACAATTCCAAATTAATTAAATTTCTTCGCCTGTGAAATAATTCTTCCACGTTCCATTAGATTCTGCAATCCCTTCCGAAAATTTAGGTGGAAAAAAAGTTTGTATTTTGCACTAGTTTAAAAGTTATTGATTTTTTGTGTGACCACACAATATGACATGATTTTTCAACTAAAATTATAAATGTTCATGAAAAAATAAATTTTTAATCAAGTGGTTCAACTTTCTACCGGGTATAGTTAATTTTTTAATCAAAAGGATGAATTTTCAACCAAGTTTAGTTAAGTTAAGGTTAAGTTTTCCGTTAAAAATATTAATTTATGAAAATAATAATATTATCAAAATAGTTCATTTTTCCACAAAATAGATGAATTTTCAAATAAAAGAATAAAGCATCATTTAAAAAAAGGAATGTTTTAATAAAGTGGCTCACCTTTAATCTAAGAAATAGGGGAATAATTGGACAATAAATTATTTTAAATAAAATATTGCGTGTATCATATTGATTACAATATAGAACGGATTTTCAACTAAAATGATAAATGATCATGAAAAAATGAATTTTTAATCAAGTGGTTCAACTTTCTACCGGGTATAGTTAATTTTTTAATCAAAAGGATGAATTTTCAACCAAGAAGATTACTTTTATACTAAAAAATATGAATTTTTAACGAAACAGATCCATTATCAACTAAAAAAAATAATTAATTTTCAACCTAAAGTTAAATGGTTAAGTTTTCCGTTGAAAATATTAATTTATAAAAATAATAATATTATTAAAATAGTTCATTTTTCCACAAAATAGATGAATTTTCAAATAAAAGAATAAAGCATCATTTAAAAAAAGGAATTTTTTAATAAAGTGGCTCATTTTTAATCTAAGAAATAGGGCAATAATTGGACAATAAATTATTTTAAATAAAATATTGCGTGTATCATATTGATTACAATATAGAACGGATTTTCAACTAAAATGATAAATGATCATGAAAAAATGAATGTTTAATTATGTGGTTCAACTTTCCACCGGGTATAGTTAAATTAAACAAAAAATTAATTTTAAACCAAATAGTTGAATTTTAAATAAAAAATACCAGTTGTCAATCAAATAGTTGAACTTTGAAGTAAAAAATATCAATTTTCAACCACAAATGGAATAGGTCAATTTTCTGCTGAAAAATTAATTTTACTTCCAATTAAGTAGTTTTTTACACGAAAAAGATAATTTTTTAACTGAAACGATGAAAATTTAACTGAAAATCTTGATTTTTCAACTGGATAGATTATGAAGTTTTAATAAATATATGAGTTTTAATTAAAAAAGGCAAATTTTCAATCCAAAGGATGAATTGTGAACTAAAAAGGATAAATTTTTAAAAAGACAATTAGAATAGTTAAATTTTCAGTATAAAAAATCAATTTTCAACCAAAACGATGAATGGATTTTTAATCAAGTGGTTCAACTTTCTACCGGGTATAGTTAATTTTTCAATCAAAAGGATGAATTTTCAACAAAGAAGATTAATTTTCTACTAAAAAATATAAATTTTCAACAAATAGATCCATTATCAACTAAAAAAATCGATTTTCAACCTAAAGTTGAGTGGTTAAGTTTTCAGTTAAAAAGATTAATTTAAGAAAATAGTTATATTATCAAAATAGTTTATTTTTCCACAAAATAGATGAATTTTCAATTGAAAGGATGAAGCATCATTTAAAAAAAAATTTCTTTAATAAAGTGGATCAACTCTAAGCCAAGAAATAGGGGAATAATTGGGTAACAAATTATTTTGAATAAAATTATTGTTGGTATCATATTAAGTACAATATGAAACGAATATCCAAGTAAAATGATAAATGTTCATAAAAAAATGCATTTTTAATCAAGCGATTTAACTTTCTACCAGGTATAGTTATTTTTTGATAAAAAAAAAGAATTTTCAACCAAGAAGATTAATTGTCTACTAAAAAAGAATAAGGTGGGTAAATTTCAATTAATCATAGATCAATTTTCAACCACAGAAATGAATCTTCAACCAAAAATATTGTTTTTTAAGAGAGTGGTTAAGTATTCAAACAAGTAGTTGGATTTTCAATAAAAACAAGTGAATTTCCAAAAAAAATTAAATAACCAAATTATCATTGAAAGTATTAGTTTTTAATTTAAAAAAATATATATAATTTTCAACCAAAAAATTAATTTTCCCAACAAAAAAATGAACTTTTAACTTAACTAATGAAACTTTAATATAAAAACTGAATTTTTAATAAAATAGTTTCATCTTCAACAAAGTATAGTTACATTTTCAACCAAGAAAATTAATTTTCGACCAATAAAAGTATTTTTTAACAATTTGGTTCAAACATTCAACCTAGAAGATAGATATATTTATTTTTCAGCCCAACGGCCTTGAAAAATTGGACTTGGTTTACATTCCTTTTTCTTAACCATCTACTCCTGCATTCAATGATTTTTTTTTTGACAACTAAAACAAAATAGAATCTCTATATGGATTAATAGTAACAACTAACAATTATGGTTCTCTATACACTCATATTATACATTTCTCTACTTATCTAGAGTTAATTACATCCTCTTTTCGCTTTTCCAAACGTCTTAACCAATTACA
>NC_046665.1:110278009-110280211 GCF_010883055.1 Belonocnema kinseyi | reverse complement strand
CTTTCTTCATTCTCAGTTTCTTAATTTGGTCATTAATTTCTTCGTCGCTAAGGTCGGATTCATCTTCCTGTAGGTTATTCCTTTTCCCTTGTGTTGTAGAATAAGCTTCTGTTCCTTCTAAGTGGTCCATGAAGTGATTTTTCCAGTCCTTCATCTTTATTTCACTACTAATGCTATTCTTCTTCTTCCTTTGTTTATTTATATACTTCCAAATATCTTTCTCCGTTTTTGCATTTTTTATCTCTTCTAATTCGTCATCCTTTCTATTCTTTTCCTTATCTTCGCACATTTTCCTGAACTCTGATCTTTTATGAGCGTAAGCTTCCCACGAACCTTTATTATCTTTCCATTTCTTGTATAACTTCTTTACCTTCCTCTTTTTTCGTGAACATTCCTTATCCCACCAAATTTTATGCCCTAATTCAAATCTGATTCACTTAACCTTTTTCTTTTTCATGGCGCTGTTCACTTTGTTTGCAAAAGTATTCCATTCTTCCATTAGATCATTTTCTGAGTAAACGCCAGCACTCATTTTTACATTATAATCGATCTTAATTTCATTATCCCATACCACAATCTCTTTTTCTGGTATCTGTTGACAACATCGGTTCGCCCTGACAAGTTCCGTTTTTAATATACACCCCATTGGCTGATGATCTGATTCTATTCTATCAATTATTTTAAAATCTTCTATCTTATCCAAACTTTCATAGTTAGTTATAGTGTAATCAATTACTGATGACCCCTTTCCCCTCTTCTTACCCGAGTTACCCATATATGTAAATTCTCCTTGATTGTCACCTTCTAAGTTCCCATTTAATATACACCATCCTTTACTTTCTACTAACTTCATTAGTTGATCTCCTTCCGTATTGGCTACTTTGTCCTTAGATGCTCTTTTCATTTTTTCCTCTTCTGGTCCTCTGTAAATTGCTCCCTTTGTACCCGTCCTTGCATTAAAGTCTCCTCCGATTAGCAAATTTTCATTCGCTTTATCCTCAATTTCATCATCCAGTCTAGCTGTCAACTCTTTAATCTTATCTTTGCAGTATATTGTCCATATATTCCAGGTTTCATTTCCTAGAGTAATTTTGCTGCCCAGAGCCCCTTTAAAATCCTTTGCTGCTCCTTCTATTTCTATTATTTCTCTCCTGGTTCCTGTAATGATACTTCCACTTGCTCTTCCTTTCTTGTTTTCTCTCTTGGCAAATTGACACACCCAATTAAATCCCTTAGGTAACAGTTGCCTGAATCCCGCCCAATCCTTCTCCTCAATCCAAGTCTCTGTTAATCCGACATAATCAAAACTTTTGATAAAATTCCAGAAGTCCCTGTCTTTGCTCCTAATACCAGCTACATTCCAAAAAAGAAATTTGCACCCCGCTACTCTCGCACCCTTTCTTTTTTCTTGGTTCAAGGTCGTTGGGATTACTGAAAATTTGTATCTTCCCTTCTCTGACTCATCTCCCCTCCAACTTATCCAAACTTGATTAACCCTCAATTTTTGGTATCCTAACTTTACCTCCTTACCCTGTTCTCTCTCAGTCCTGGCTATTTCTACTATTTTCCTTTGTATTCTTCTTTCTTCTCTGGTAAGATCATGATCAATAAAAATCTTCTTACCACTTAATACTTTTTTCCTTTCCATGATCGATAGCTTTTCTTCCCAGCAACCTATTTTCGCTATTACTGTTTTCTTTTTACTAAATCCTACTGCTGTTGCCCATATAATTTCTACTTCTATGTCTAGTTCATTTTTAAAGAACGCCTTTACCTCTGCTTTTTTGTCACTTCCTTCTGCGTGCAGTCCTCTTATCACTACACTGTTTTTCCTTTCCCTTTTCTCCTGCGCTTCAAATGCTCTTTTTAACTCCAAAAAGTCTCTACTGTATGTGTACTCCTCCTTTCCCCTATTGACCACCGAGTTTCCCGTTTGAATTGAATCATTTTCTTTCCTTATTTTATTTTCAATCTCCACCACTTTTGCCTTAACTGTTTCCTCTATAATCTGGGTGTTCTCTTTGATCCCAACGATGGAGTTAATTTCATTTAATTTACCTCTTAAAACTTTTCTTTCTTTCTCCCATTCTTCTGTTTTCGTTTTCAATTCTTCGTTTAAATGTCTTATTTCTTTTTCGCGATTCTCCTTTTCCTTCTCTAATTGTAATTTCATTTGACGGTTCTCAAATTTTATGTCCTGCA
>NC_046665.1:110267176-110277909 GCF_010883055.1 Belonocnema kinseyi | reverse complement strand
TTCTGTCCCTGTTTTTTCCGAAGCTTTAAATATCTCATCTATCTTTTTGTTATTTTGAGCTTCTCTTACTAGTTTTTCTTCTTTTGGTGGTCTCCCTCTACCACATTTTTTCATCTCGTCTGTCTTATCTAGGTTATTCTCAGTTATTTCAGTTTTGTCAGTCTTGTCTCTATCGATATCGGTATTTTTATTACACTTCGCGCCATCTGCTGCTGTTACACCTAACTTCGTGACCAGTTCCTTGTTTCCCTCGTTTTCTGCCATTTTAATACTTTTTCGATCTAACCTATAAATTTTAACCCCTTACGTATATCGCCAATAATAAAATACAAATACCTTTTTAAACGTCACTTTTTAATCTCACTTATCAGCCTACTTTTATTGCACTTAATAATCATCACTCACACCATATAATATCATATAATAACCGTAATTCTTTATAAATACTTCCGTTGATATGGACACACATACGCACACTTCCACTCCACCTAACCAAGTCCACATTCAACCTTTTAGTTGAATTTTAAATAAAAAAATGTAATAGTTGTTATTTAAAATAATGGAGATTTTTTATTTAAATAACTACTAAATTTTTTTATTAAAAATTTATCTTTTTTGGTTTAAAATTCAACTACAAGGTTGAATTTTTGAACCGATTTGCGATTTACTCGACCAGCCCAGGAGGTCGGAGTGCGGTCACGAAAAAATCAATAACTTTTGAACTACTGCAAAATGCAAACTTTTTTTTTCATCATAATTTTCGGAAGAGATTGTAAAATCTACTGGAACGTGGAAGAATTCTTTCACAGACGGAGAAGTTTAATTAATTTTCAATTGTTTAAAACAAACAATATTTTAAACAATAAAAAATTTTTTACTACCCAAAAACTTTTTAGCGTGAAGTATACTTCGTAACCCAATTATTGAATTTCGATGAACCGTTCTCGACTAATTCATTTTTGAAAAAAAAATGATTAAGAACTTTGATTGTTAATAATTTAAAAAAAAATGTTTGCAAAAATATTTTAGTGGAGTTATTTTGATATAAAAACAAATCGAAAACGGTCTAAATTGATTGCAAATAGAACTATCGATTTAAAAGTGCCACACTTGAGATATTTTGACTCATGTCCTCCCAGTTTGAAAAAAAGTTGTTTCGAAAAAAACGCGTTTAAAGCTTTACGAGCAATTAAATCCTTGACAATTTTTTGATCTCTAATATGCTATAACTTTATCATATATAGGCCCAACTGCATTTTTTTATGATCCTAAAGTATTATTTGAGCCAAAATTATCACCAAATAGTTGAATTTTCAACAAAAAAAGATTAGTTTTCAACCAAATAGTTGGATTTTTAAGTGAAAAAATGCAATTTTAACAAAGTCGTTTTATTAAAAAAAAAAGATCAATTTAGACTACAATGATGAATATTTAACCGGAATACTTGTATTTTCGACCAAAAATATTTTTAAACAAAAAAGTTAATTTTCTATCAAAAAGATGATTCTTTAATCAAATATATGAATTCTTAACCAGATAGTTTAATTTTTAATTAAAAAAGACAAATCTTCAACTAAATAGTTCAATTTTGAACTAATTAAGATAAATTTAAAACCAAAAATAAAATTTGAACTAAAATGATGAATTTTCAAATAAAATTATGAATCTTATTTTTAAATAGTTGAATTTTAAACCAAAAACATTAATTTTTAACTAGAAATGATCAATCTTTAACTGAAATAGTAGAATTTTCAACAAAAATACTAATTTTCAATGAAGAAGATTAAGCTCTGGAAAATAAGATGAATTTTCAAAAAAAAAAAAGGGTAAATTGTCACCAAAACTTGAATAGTTAAATTTCCACTTAAACAATTTCTGTACAACCCAAAGAGATTCATTTTCAATTAAAATGATGAAATATTTAATTACAATAGTTACATTTTCAGTTAAAAAAATTTTTTTTAACTAAAATCATGGATCTTTAATATTCAAATTTTCAGTCGGAATGATTTATTTTTGAAACAAGAAGATTAATTTCTACAAAAACAGATGCATTTTCTACTAAAAAAGATAATTTTTTAACATAAAATTCTATAGTTACATTTTTAGTCAAATAATTATTATTAAAAAAAAGAATTTTAAACAAATAGTTCAATTATCCACAGAAAAATTGAATTTCAACGAAAAACGTAAATTTTTAACCAAATAGTTGAATTTTGAAGTAAAAAAGATCCATTGTCAACCAAAAAAGAACAATTTAATTTTCAGTTAAATAAATAAATTTTTAACTAAGCTGATGAATTTTCAACCAAAAAGATGAATTTTCCACCTGAAGAAGATTAATTTCTACCAAAAAGACGATTTTTCAACAAAATAGATGAATTTACAACGAAATATAACAAAATAATTATTTTTCAAGTAAAACAGTTACGTTTCCAGCTAGAAAATTATTATTAAGCCAAATAAAAAGAATTTTCAACAAAATAGTTAAATTATCAATAAAAAAATTGAGTTTTAATGAAAAAAGTTAATTTTTATTCAAAAAAATTAATTTTCAACCAAAATAAAAAACGATTTTTCAATAAAATATATGAATTTACAACGAAAAAGTTAAATTTCTAACTAAAAAATACCAATTTTTAACCAAATTGTTGAATTTTGAAGTATAAAAGACCAATTAACAATCAAAAAAGAATAGTTCAATTTACAGTTGAATAAATTAATTTTCAACTAAGCTGATGAATTTTCAACCAAAAAGATGAAATTTTCACCTGAAGATCAATTTCTACCGAAAAGACGAATTTTGAACAAAATACGTTGATTTTCAACTAACATAGTTAAATTTCCAATTAAAAAATTATTATTCAATCAAAAAAAAAAAAAAAAAATTCAACAAAATAGATAAATTATCGAAAAAATGGAATTTCAACGAAAAAATTGAATAGTTAAATTTTCAGTATAAAAAATTATGCTCACCCAAAAACATGTATTATCAACTAAATATATGGAATATTCAACTGAAATAGTTACATTTTTTGTTTAAAAAAATTCAATTTCAAGAAAGAAAAAACAATTTCTCAACAAAATAGTTCCAGTTTAACTGAAATAGTTAAACTTTTAGTAAAGAAGATTAATTTTTAACCAAAGAAAAAACAAAATTTTCAATACAATATCTTATTTTCGACCAGGGAGATTCATTTTCAATTAAAATTATGAACCAACAGAAAAATTAATTTTTAACAAAAGCGTTTAACTTGTGACCAATTAATTACATTTCCATTCTAAAAAGATGCATTCTGAACGGAAAATGTAGTATTTGATTTTGGTTGCATTTTCAACTAAAAAAGATAAATCTTTAACAAAAAAAATGGACTAAAGTTGAACTTAAAACCAAGTAATTGAATTTCCAACCAAAAAATACTACTTTTTAACAAAATGGTGGAATTTTCAACAATGTACTTAAATTTTTACCCAAAATCGATGAAATCTGAGTACACAATTTAATAGTAGACTTTTCAACTAAAAATAATTATTTTACATGAAAATAGTAGCATTTTTAACCAAAAAGATGACTTTTTAACTGAATAGTTCAATTGTCTAGAAAATAGTATAATTTATAACCTGCAGTGATGAATTCTTCTTAATTGAAAAATATAATAATAGATTTTTCAATTAGAAGAATTAAATTTCAACCAAACATTTTCAATCAAAATATGAATTTTCAGCCAAGAAAGATGACTTTAATTATTTTAACTTTAATTAAAGAAATAATTTTTATTAAATGATGAATTTATTTTTTTTATTGATTGAATAATATTAATATTTATATGTGTATCGTAATGTTGATTTTTTTAACTTGAAACTTTTAATTCATAACATTTTTTCATAGAGTGCCTATTTTTCGAGATATTTGAAAGTTTCAAGTTAAAAAAATCACCTTGTATAATAATAGATTTAAAAAAAATTTATTATAATTTTAATATTATTTAACAATGCAGTTAACTTTTTCACAGCAGAGGGATAAAAAATGGTAAAAAAATTTGTTACACAAATTATGGAAAGGCACTTTGGAAACAAAACCACTTTTTAACATAAGAATTTTTTTGTAAATAAAAAGTTTTAGTTTAATTCTGAATTATATTAAAATTGTTGGGGATTTAACAGACCGACATTCCACCGTGCATTGAGTGATCACCACTAGCCGTCTGGTGACTATTGTGATTCATTGATGCCATTGCTCCAGGATCCATATTTCCATGATCCATACTACCATGATCCATACTTCCATGATCCATATTACCATGATTCATACTTCCATGATCCATACTTCCATGATCCATATGACTTGTGTGATCCATATGAGATCCATGACCACTCGAGGAATTCATCATATCACTGTGAGACATCTAAACCATAAGAAAAAAAACTTGATACCTTTCAAATTTAAAAGTTCCGTATTTTCAAATTTCAACGCTCTTAAGTTTTAGAAACCACAACGGTTCAGTGGTTCAGTTTTTGTAAAAAAAAGGGGGGATTTAATTCATTAATAAATCTAATACTAAAGCTACCAAATTTTCCACTTGAGGTAATAAAAACTGAGTTGCAAATGAAAGTACTCAAAGTGGAACTGTTAAATTTTGAACTTTTGAAATAGAAACTTAAAAGTTTTAAATTAAAACATTTTCTATTCAAATGCTCAATAATTTTCGCGTATAAAATCGCAAGTTTGAGCGCGCCTAGGGCGCGCCGGTTGAATCTCGCGCTCAGATATTTATTCATTGAATTTGGAATACTTGAAAAAAACTTTATCAAAAAGATCTCTTTTAGATGGCAGTATTTATATGCGTCTTCATATTCTGTATTGTCTATTTAATTAAGTATAGTCAAAGATTAAGTTTCTCAAAGCTCTGTAAGCTTTGAGGTACATTCTCATTGTGACACTCGCGCTGCGCGCTCGATTTCCGACAGACATTTGTAAACCGGTTTTGTTGGATTTTTTTTCTCATAACTTTCGTCGTTTTCCACACATTTTTTGAAATTTTTTTTTTCAACGTTACTTTTCACGAATAAAACAAAAAGTACGCGTCCTATCAAGAAGTGATTCTCAACGAAATTGTAGATCTTTTTTGGGATAACCATTTTTGTTAATTCCATCTTTTCTCGTATCCTACATAGTTTGTCCACAAAATGGAATTTTTTATTTTCCATTATTTTTTTGCAAACAAAATTTGAATTTTCGATTTTTCAAGAAAATCCAAAAATTGTTTATGATAATATTGTAGGGCTTTCAAAAAGAAATGTTTTACTTCTCTTGACTTTTTTCATGTCGTGCGTTTTTCGGCTTCAAATTTTGATTTTCGGTTGATTAAAAAAAATTTGAAAACGCTATAACTCTGAGAATTTTCTTTTTATCGAAAAAAGTCATAAGGATAAATTGTTTGTTCTTTTTAATACTATAAATAACCGTACATATAATTTTCTAATTCAGAAAAAAGTGGTCTCAAAACTTTCAAAATGCGCTCACTTTTTGAATTTTTATCAAAAATGGCTGGTTCACGAACTCATCCTTTCTTGTAGGACCTAAAAAAAGTGTGCCAAAGATGAATTTGATTCGTTCATTTTTTCGAGAGTTATCGTGTTTACGGACGGACGGCCAGACAGAGACAGACAGACAGACAGAGGCCATCGTGAAAACCTGATTTTCGGATTCAGGGGGTCTCGAAACGTGGAGATCCGTTGAAAAAGTGTGATGTCAAATTTCCGACAATTCTAATACTTTCTCTATCATAAATGATGAGAACGTAAAAAATTTTAATCCGCGTTATCATTTCTAATGCTCTAAATTAAAAAACAAATCAATGAATTTTAAATTTTCAAAATTATTTAATTTTAAGAAATTTTAAGCTAGAAACATCAAATATTGAAAAATTGAAAAAATTTTAAGTGAGCACTTCTTAAATTAGAAATTCAATTATTTTATAAATTATTAATTATTTTATTTTTGAATAATCCTTGGAAAGCTTCAAAATTTTATTTCAAAATTTTGAGAAATCTAGAAATTGTTTTAAATTTGTTTTAAATTTGTTTTAAAATTAAAATTATTTTGTAAAGTTTTTTAAAACTTCTAAATATCTGTCAAAATCAATTGAATTTTTTCTACTATTTTCAGAAAATCCTGCAAATTCTAGAAAATTTCTTTGCGATTTGGATGTATAAATAACAATTGAACATTTATTATTTGTAGGCGCAATTTGAGTAATTTTAAGAGATATGAGGAGTTTTGAAAAGATTGCGAAAGGCTTCCAAAGAATAAAAAACATTATCTTAAGATTCCTAGGAAAATTAAAAATAATTTTTCATTTTGAAAAATGATTTTAAGTGAATATTTAAAAAGTTTTTCAAAAATTTATACAAAATTTTCAAAAAAGATTCTAGAAGATTTTAAGAAAACTTTTCAAAATTTGCATGCTAATTTTTAATCTGTTTAAAACTCCTAAATATCTCTTAAAATTACTCAAATTTTGTCTACAAATGTCCATTTGTAAATTATAAATCAAAATTTTAAAATTTCACTTACAAATTAAGCATTTTTTGAAATTTTAACGATTTCAGGTTTTCTATGCCAAAGAATTCAGTTAAAGATTCTTTACTTTTAAATATTTGGTCTCAATTTACTTGTCTTAAATAAAAATTCAAATATTGCTAAATATTCAATAATTAACCTTTTTTTTTTTAATTAAAAATTTCAAATTGAATGGGGTATAAATTGAATATCTTAAACTGTAACAATATATTAAATTTAATAAAATTCTTTAATTAAGAATATATTATTATGAAGTTATTTTTAAAATAAAGTTAAAATCTGAAAATTCTTAAATTTTGAACGGGTTTCAAATCGTTTTTGTTCACTTTTTATTACTTACAGTACAGATAAATTAAAAAAAATTTTAAATTAAATAAAAAGGTTTTTTTATCCAACATTTTCAACATCAAAGGCTTTTAATTTTCTATTTATTCAAGTTTTTAAGAAAACATTTAAAAATTCTTTTTAAAAAAATGTAAGGTACAAATTTGTAAAATCCCGGTAAAAAAATGCATTGTCATTTCCCGGTTTTTCCCAGTCTCAAAAAATTCCCGATCATTTCCCGGTTTCCCGGTCCAGCGGCCACCTTGTTTTGAGAAAAACTCCAGGTCTACTTTTTTTTTAATCCAGTCAATTCTATTGAATTGTAACACATTCTATTGGTCGCAGAGTAATTTACCAACAATGTATTGTACACTTATTAATCAATAGAAATGTACAGGGCTTTTCCATAAAATTATAAAATTGTAAACAATTTTCACTGATGTTATTATAAAATTATAGTTTTTAAATCTTTGCATCTTGTGAAATCTTTCAGAAACTGTTTCAAGCTTTCTGAATTCCCTTGAAATCTTTGTGCAATATTTTGAAATATTTGTAAAATATTGTATACCTTTTGAACTCTGAAATATTTGTAAAATATTTTCAATTTTTGCGAAATCAATTAAATATTTGTGAAAGCGATTAAATTTTTGTGAAGTCTTCGAAATTTCCGTGAATTTTCTTACAATCTTTGCAAAAATAGTTTGAAATCTTTGAAATCTTTTTGAAATCATATATATTTGTGAACTTAATAAAATCTTTGAAACCTATCGAATACTCTGTGATTTTCTCAAAACCTTTGTGAAATCAATGAAATATTTAAAATATTTGTGAACTCTATTTAAGGCTTTGTACAATGTCTTGAAAATTTTTAAATCTTTGTGAATTGTAAATTTTTTTTATATCTTTATAAAGTAATTTAAATTATTGTGAAATCAATTAAATGTTTCTGAAATCTTCGAAATCTCCGTCAATTATCTTAAAATCTTTGGGCAATATTCCTAATCTTTGACATTTTTATGACATTTTTTTAATCTTTGCGAAATTAATGAAATTTTCGTGAATTGTCTTACAATCTTTACAAAAATAGTTTAAAATCTTTGAACGTTTTGAAATCTTTATTAAATCATGTCAATCTTTGTGAACTTAATAAAATCTTTGAAACCTATCGAGTACTTTGCGATTTTCTTGAAATCTTTGTGAAATCAATGAAGTCTTAAAAATATTTGTAAATTTTTTTTAAGGCTTTGTACAATATTTTTAAATCTTAAACATCTTTTGAAATCTTTGGAATCTTTTTAATATTTTTCAATTCCCTTGGAATCTTTGATATCATTTGAAATTTTTGTGATTTCCTAGAAAACTTTTTGAGATTAATGAAACCTTTAAAATACTTGTGAATTATATTTAAATGTTTGTAAAATATTTCGAAATTTCTTAAATATTTATAAGCTCAATGCAATGTTTGAAACCTTTCGCACACTTTTTGATTTTTTTTAAACCTTTGTAAAATCAATTAAATATTTTAAATATACGTGAATTCTATTAAAGTCGTTGTGCAATACTTTGAAATCTTCAAAAACTATCCAAATCCTTGTGAATCCTTTTAAATCTTTATAAAGTAATTTAGATTATTGTGAAATCAATTAAATCTTTGTGAATTCTATTCAAAACTTTGTGCAATATTTTGAAATCTTTGAACCCTTTCGAAATTTTTGTCAAATCAATAAAATATTTGAAATATTATTCAATTCCCTTGAAATCTTTGAAGTTTTTTTAAATCATCGTGAATTCTCTTAAAATGGTTGTAAAATCTTTAAAACCCTTTGAACTCTTTGAAATACTTGTGAAATTTTCTTAATCTTTTTTAAATCAATCAAATATTAAAAATATTTGTGAATTCTATTAAAATTGTTGTGTAATATTTTGAAATCTTTGTAAAATAATTTAAATGATCCTGGAATCAATTAAATCTTAGTGAAATTCTTGAAATCTTTGTGAAGTCTTTGAAATCTTCGTGAATTCTCTTAAAATCCTCGTGCAATATTCTTAAATCTTCGAAATTTGTTGTGAAATTTTTTTATCTTCTTGAAATCATGTAAATTTATATGCAATTAATGATATTTAAAAGATTTTGAAATCTTTGTAAATTTCTTAAATCGTCGTAAATTTTCTTAAAATCTTTTGTGAAATCTGTGTGACATCAATTTAATCTTGGCAAAAGCGTTAAAATATGTGTGAAATATTTGAAATCTTTGTGAAGTTTTTGAAATCTTTGTAAAAATTTAAAAATATTCTTTAAATCTTCGGCATTTTTGTGATATATTTTTAAATATTTCTGAATTTTTACAATCTTTGTGATTTTTCTTGAAATCTTTGTGAAGTACTTTGATATCTTTGAAACCTTTAAAAACTCTTTGGAATTTATGATATTTGTGAAACCTTCGTGAAAACTCTTAAATATGTGTGAAATTTCTCTTGAAATCTTATAAAATATTTGAAACCTTTTTAAAATCTTTATGAATATATTTGAAACCTCTTTGAAAGAGCCTTTTTCTATGTTCTTAATTTCTCTTTCTGATTCTTAAGAAATCAATCGAAAGTTTATAAAAAAATAGGAAAATTTCTTTAAAAAGGGGCTAAAAGATGGACTATGATCCCTGGAGTTTAGATGATTTTAAATTTAAATATTTCAAAGTTCAAGTCCAATGAAATACATTCATCTCGAAGTTGATATTTTGAACAAAAAACTTCAATTTCCTAATGTAAATTACTTGTTGCAAAAAACAAAGACTTTTCCAGAAGATACAAAATAGGACGATAATTTTGAGAACAATGAGGCAGTAAGCCAATGATTAAAACCTTTCTTCTGAAAGTGTTTTCCCCGATAAGATTATCATGTTTGTGATAGGAAGACAATTAATTTAAAGATGACTTGTAAAAAAGAGTTTAAAGAAAAAATTCAACAAGATTTTTCTAGGGAGTAAATATTTGAGATCGCTTTCAATCTCTATACTGAAACAATACCAAGTATATTGTGTCAAAGCAAAACATTTCCAATTAACCAACCATTCATGAACTATATTGTTCCGTTAACTATGCTAACTCACGGCTTCCTTACTCAGCAGAGTTAAACTATTTCGGAACGGAATTAATCATGGTCTTTTGATTTTATTTTTTAGTTCAGTGATTTTGATGACGAAATTCAAAAACGGTTTCAAGTTCGGATTGAACCGTTAAAACTGAAGGTAAAATTCTATGAAGAAAAATTGAAATGGTTCTGAAAACAATTAATTCTATTTTGGAAGTATCTAATTTGACTACATTATCAATGAATAGGATTAGAAATTAATAATAATAATCGACAAGTACGTGAAGTATAGAATACAAAATATTGAAAATGTCTCAGAGGTAAAGGCTAGTAGATGTGTAAAACTACATGTAGCACCAAAGAAATAAATTTATTCTATTCTTTAATAACACAGGCCAACAATTTTCAGAACCAGAGACCAGACCTACTATACCCGAAGGTTTTTGCTGCGCTGAATCCGAATCTGACCTCAGAAAAATTCCATCACCCTCAGTTTTCGAGATATTCTAACCTAAAAGGGTAAAAAAACCCGTTATTTTGATGTGTTCGAGGCCCCGTAACATCGCGAAAATTTTTTTTTCACAAACTGACAATGGCAACGTAAAGAACTACTCTTTACCTTCAAAATGCGATGCTTAACTTTTTGATAAGATTTTTCATAGCCGAGATATGGCGGATTCAAATATGAAAAATTTCACTTTTCACGGATATCAATTTTACTACAAAAATATTTGCCCA
>NC_046665.1:110225052-110267076 GCF_010883055.1 Belonocnema kinseyi | reverse complement strand
TTTCTGAGGTCGGATTCGAATTCAGCGCAGCAAAAACCTTCGGGTATACTAGGTCTGGTCTCTGGTTCCGGACCTTTGTCAAATTTTGTCGGCCTGTGTAATTGACAAGTGTTCGCAGCGAAAATGTTCTGTTAGTATCTAATACCAGACTAATACTAGAATACATAATAGAATGAATGTCGTTCGCAAAGATGCTATTTGTTTTTTATTCCTGTCTTTCAAGCTGGTTCGTTTTGTTATTAAAGTTTAGAAACACATAACTGTAAAATAAAATCATTTTCAATTGGTAATATATATGAACTTCTTTGGAATCAATTTAAAATAATCGCCTTTATACAACAAAATGTTTTTCAGAAATAATAAGACATGCGACTTGAAACTAATGGAAATTTTTTGTATTTAAGATAATGCATGCAGAGTGAAAACTTCATTTTCAAAATTCGCTGATTTTTCCTTAACCAGTTTTTAATTTTTCCTGACTATTAACATTCAGACAATAGTATTTCAATCTTGTAATGTTAATCACATATGATCTTTCATAAATGGAATAAAACAATGTTTCAGAAACAAAATTAAAATTTTCATATTGATTTATTTTTTTAAATGAAAAAACGTATATTTTTCTAATGATTGGTATTTCATCAAAAAAAGATGAAATTTCATTTTTTTTCTAATGAATTTTGAAACAAAAAAGAAACATTTTCAACTAAAAAAGAATTCTCGGTCATGAAAGACAAAAAGTTCATCTAAATTATTCAACCTTCAAGCTAAACGACGATATTTTTGTAAAAAATTGAATCTTCAACTAAAAATATAAATCTTAAAAAAACAAAGATTTCTTATTAATGTGGTTCCATGGTTCATTTTCAATCAAACAGCTGCCTTTTTATTCAAGAAGGATGAAAGTTCTACTAAAACATATTAATTTTTAAATGTAAAAACAAATTAGAAAATATATTTGAATTTTCAACCAAAAAGGATAACTTTTGAACAAAATTGTTGAATTTCTAATGAAAAAGTTGCATTTTTATCCAAAAAACATGCAATTTCTACTAAAACAAATACATTTTTTGATTAAACGGACAAGTTGTCATAAAAATATCTGATTTTTCTAAGAAAAATATTTTAGTTTCACTTTTAAATATTAAAATGCCAGTTTTCAAAGAAAAGTAAATTTTCCACGGAAATACTTGAATTTTCAACACAACAGTTGAACTTTCTACCAAAAAGGTTAGTTTTTTAACAAAATTGTGGAAATCTCAACAAATAAACTGTCAACATTAAATTATTTTAAAACTTGAATCGCTTAAATTAAACAACTTTGAATTGAAAAAATTTAAAGTAGAATAATTTTATATCAAAGCATTAAAAACGGTTTGTTTTAATTCTTAAATCTTTCAAATAATTAATTTTAACCTGTAATGTTCACAATTTTATAGCTTTGAATTAACATCAAAACAATATTGTAAACTTTAAATATTTTAAATTAAAAGCCTGAACAAATAAATTTGCTTGTGTTACTTTCATTTATAAAAAACTGACTCTAGAACACACCAAAATCGTGACAAATAACTTCCACATTTAATTTGTTAAAAATTATAGAAGGTAAAATTGAAAGTGCGCTTTTGTTCTTGAATAAGCATTTGAAATTAAGCAGATTTAAAGGAAAACTTACAATTGTATATTTTCAAACAATTGTAAACTAAAAATTAATGAATTATTTTAAAATTTAAAGCGTTTAAATTAAAACAATTAAAAAAATTTAAATTGTTGATAAGTAGTATAATATAAATATATAGTCTTTAAAATTTTAAATTCAACTCTTTCAGAACCTAGGAATTAAAAATCGAGAAATTTCGAAAAAGTATTGATAACTCAATATTTTTAGTGTAACTTACCAAATTTCCAAGGTCCTTTTTATTACTACTTAGTTCAACTACAGTTTTAAAAATCCATTTTTTTGTTGTTGAAGACTCATAATTTTAGTTAAAAATGCATCTCTTTGACTGAAAAATTGTTTTTTGGTCTTGAAAATTAATTTTTTAAACTGAAAATTGAACTATTATCACTTTTTGGTTAAAATAGTAACTACTTAAAAAAAAATTCATTTTTTAGTCAATGCTTCATTACATTAGGTAGATATTTGTTGAAAATTAATTTTCTTAACTAATATTTTAATTATACCAATTTTGGTTATAAATTTATGTTTTTAAGAATAAAATTCTACTAGGTAAGTTAAAAGTCTTAGTAATTTTGGCCTTAGTTACTTTTAACATATTTTTTAACAATAAATTTAAATTATAAACAAGTTTCACGATAAAGCTTTAATTTTTGAAGAAAAATTTGAATTTTCGAAAAAAAGTTACTTTCCAACCAAATAGTTCAACTTACTACCAAATTGTTAATTTTTCAACCAAAAATATTAATTCTCAACAGAAAGTTAATTTTTAACCAAAAAAGTTCGTTTTGAAAAATACAGACGAATTTTCAAGCCAAAAAAGAACATTTCCTACAAAACACATACTTTTTTCAACCAAAGATATAAATTTTCAACAACATTTATTTTCAACCTAATAGTAGAATTTTTAACACGATGAAATCAAACATGAATTTAAAAAAAAATCGTAATTTTCAACGAAACGGTGAAATTTCTAACCAAAAAGTTAATTTGCAACAAAATAGTTTCAATTTTTACCACATTGTTGAATTTTAAGGCCGAAAAAACCAATTTTCTACAAAATAGTAGAATTTGCAAACCAAAAATATGAATTCTCCATAAAAAAGTTTATTTGCAGCTAAATAATTTGCTAAAAAAAAAAAATTGCTACAAAAATAGAGAAAAAAGTCAGAATTTTAAATAGTTAAATTCAAAATAAAATTGTTCAATTTTCAAATTTTTATTCTGAAAATTGTGAATTTTGAGAGCAACTGTTTTAAAATTGTTCAGTTTAAAATTATCAAATTATAAACGCTTTATTTAGAATAGATAAAAGTTCAATTCCTTGTCATTCCACTCAAAATATAGTCCTTTTTTCAAAATCTTGCCTGATCCAAAATAGTTTGAATGGGAATTTGGAACATTTTTTATTCAAAATCATTCAATATATTCGCTTAAATTGAAAACTCTTTCAATTCATAATAATGAATTATCAAATATTGTTTCAAAAATGTTTAAGACTAAATTAAGAAAAATTGGTTCAAAAATGACTTTTTAAATTGTTTATATTTTTAACGTTGAAAAATAAAAAATGTAGAGACGTGACTGCTATATTTATTGCTAGTAAACAAAGTTCGTACATAGATATAATAAATAGATAATAAATAAATAATAATGAAAATAGGTAGATCTCAGCAAGTTTTTCTAGCGGAATAGCCGCAGGAGTACAGCGATCATTGATGAGATAAATGTAGTATGCAATACGGAAAGAAAATAATGGGAGCAATAAAAGTCACTTCCATGGGAGGTGAACAATTTTAAGGCAAAAACTCGGGTCGTCAGACTTTCTAAAGGCAAGTTAAGGTATCTCGGAAAATGATCTTGTATATCGTGAAACCTGCACATTTCCTAATACTAAGGTCTTTATATTTTTCGTTTAAGAAATTATTATCCACCGGGAATTTATTAGACAAAACTTTAATCACTTTGTTATTAATTTTAACCACAAATAGTTTCGAAACATATTTTTTCACAATAATTATCTTCTTTAGTAGTTTAAATGAAAGGTCCCTTTAAATAATAAAATACAATTTTCAAATTTAATTGTTGTACTCTCAAAGTTCCATATAATAACAGTTCCGGTGGTTGCCTCGAACTGGCCTTGTTACTGAATCGATAACTTCGAAACGTAAACAGTCAGGATCGTTTGAATCGTCTCCAATTTAAATGCACAATATTGCGCAACATACTCGACCGAGTGCTCGCGCACTGCGGCCCTTCAAAGGAGACAGTCACAACCATCTCTCGCCCTATCTAAAGTGTAATTCAATAGGAATTCGGAAAACACCTTTTTTAACTGAAAATTTCTACCAAAATGAACTCAAAATTCTTTTTATTATTATTAAATATTTTTTTACTGCTTAGCATTTTAAATAAAACGTACCTTTAAATAATGCAATAAAAATGTCGACAAAAAATTTATTTAAATTATAATTTACTGCGAAACTTTTAATTTTATGGTTTAGTATTTTGTCCTTTTCAAAAATACAACACAATAAAAAACTTTTACTTGAAATAAATAATAAATATTTATTTATCTTTATAGTAAAAATTCTGCAGTAATTGATTATAAACGTCTGATTGACCCTATTTATTATCTTAATAACATGAGATTGGTTACTGCATTCCCTTTTGATTTTAATGGTCAACTATAAATCGAAACTAGTTATGGTCTCCTGGGTGTTAAAGCAGCGAAGAAATTGAATCATATCGGGAAGAAAGAACTAGTGAGATTGAAACGAGGATCGAAAACTGACAATTTTAATTGGCACTTTATAGGATGATTCTTATTTTAATTAACTGATTATTAAATTAAAATATATAAGCTTAAATTTAAAGTACATACTATTAAATATAATTATTAATCATAAATTGAATTAAATATTCAAATAGCTATATTATCTTTTATACACTTTTAATTGAATTTTAAGTTTTTAAGATAATTTTAATCGGCTTTCAGTAATCTTGAACTATTATTTAATTCTAGCAGGAATTCAGGGCGAGAAAATAAATTAAAAAGTTAAATTGAAATTTGGAAATAGTTTTTTAATTAGGTCTATCTTGAATATTTACAATAGAAGATTCTTCAATGTACAATATTATAATGTACAATACAAATAATGTAATATGTCAATGTTTCTTTTTAATAATTCAATTTTGAAGAATTACAATTGAAAACTCTTGAATTTGAAAGATGTATAGATGGAAGTTCTTAAATTTTGATGATTTTGAAATTAATGTCAAATTTTAATTCAAAATTTTCCATAATAAAGAAATTATGTAAATCATCGTAATTACAGAATTTTTTATTATAAAACTTAAAACATGCATAATTTCTAAAGGGTAATTTACCAAATGATAAACTCTTTAATTTCTAATATCTGCAATCAAAAACTCTTTCATTTTAACAATGTATAAATAAAAATATTTAAATTATAGTGATTTAAAGATAAAATGTACACAGTTTTTCATTCCAAATATTCAAAATTGCAGAAATTTCAAATGAAAATCATCAAAATTACCGAATTATCAACTAAAAAAATTAAAACTGGCATTATTTTTAATTCTAAATGTTCAAAGTTAAAAATTATTCTATTTTGAAGATTAACAATTCAAAGCTGTACAATTTTTAAGAGATATAATCGAAATTTCTTGAATCTTAAAGATTTATAAACACAAACTCTAAAATTCCGAAGATTTTAAAGATCAAAAGTAAAGTTTTGAATTCTAAATCTTCCAAAGTGAAGAAATTTCGAATGCAAATCATCAAAATTACAGAATTTTTAATGCTAAGACTTAAGGCTTGCATAATTTTTAGTTATTAATAGTTTGTAATGTTTATATTTTGATTATTTAATTTTGAACTATTTTTGGAATTCGAAGTTCAATTTTCATGATTTACAACTAAATATTTTTTAACTTTGAATATTGACGATTGAAGATTTTTCAATATTTAATAAATATAATACAAAGTTATGCAATTGTGAATGCTTGTTTTTTGTAAGTCCAATTCTGGAATTTTTAAATCATTCAATTTTTAATAATATTTTTTATATATTTTTATAGAATTGAACATTCATGAATTTCGACGATTTACAATTTAGAATTCTTCATTTTTTAAGATTAACAATAGAAAACTCATTAAGTTTAATTATGCGTAAATAAAAAGACTAAAATTATAATGTTTCAAATATAAAAATTCAAGAGTGTTTATTTTCATATCTTCCAAATTGCAGAAACTTCAGGTACAAATCATCGAAATTACCGAATTTTCAACTGAAAAAAATTAAAACTTGAATTATTTTGAATCGTAAATTTCAAAAGTTAAAAATAATTAAATGTTAAAGATTTAAAACTGAAAATTCTGAAGATTTTGGAGATCGAAAGTCAAGTTTTCAATTCCAAATCTTCAAAATTAAAGAAATTTCATATGTAAATCATCAAAATTACAGAATTTTAATTGTGGAACTTAAAACTTGCCTAATTTTGAAGTGCAAATTTTCAAAATTAAAATATTGTGAATTTGAAAGATTTACAATTCGAAGTTCTAAAATTCACTGCTTTTACAAAATTACAATTGACGGCATTGCATAACCGAACTTTCACTGATCATGAGTGATTTATCGATCAAATCGATATTAAATACATAATAAATTTATCTTTCAGCATACGTTGTTATAAAATTTTATAACAGGTGTAACAAAATTTTATTTCTAAGAAAAAATTTAATTTTTAAATTTAGACAAATCAAAGGAATTTTTTAAACTATCGTTATGATATTTAAGATCCGGTTTTCAAGGTCTAGTCTATGATTCAAGAATTCATACTTTCCTAGTTCCTTGATTGCGTAAAAACATTTATAAAATTATAAACGTAAATAATTTGTCGATTCTAGCACATTTTTGATAAGATTGTTTAGAAACTTCAGAGATATTATATAATATATAAAAATACAGATATTTAATTTCAAAACAAGCAGTCCAGACGACATCTTATACGCGTAAAAAGCAAATTCTTCTTGAGTTATTCTCGAACTAAAAATAATACTTTCTTAATCATACTTTCTACATTTGAATTAATAAAAATTCAACTGATTAAATCAATACCAAGGGTTTCAATAGGCAGACCATTTCTTTTTTTAATTTCATTGACTCAAACGGTAAAATATACTGTTGAAGTCTCACTTTAACTGAAAAAAAACAAACTTTTTTTACACTTTATCGATAACACTCTACACAGGTCAAAAATCTCTCAAAACCGGGAGATTGTTTAAGAGAATAAGGGAATAAAAGGTTTTAAATAAAATGAATCTGGGTAATACAGTATTTCAAACTAAATTACAAACGCTCTAAATTCCTAACATTTCTGGTAAAACTATTGTATTTTCAACAAAAGTTAAAAATTTTTAACTCAAATTATGAAGTTATAAACTTTAAAATATTAATTAAAAAAATATTCTAGTTAAATTTTTAGTCACAAAGTTACTTTTCACAAAAAAAAATAATTTTCAATCAAATATTTTTATTTAAAATAACAAAATCTTAACCAAGATGATAAATTTTTAACCTAAAAAGTATTTTGAACAAAATAGTTTAATTTTTAATCAAAAGAGGGAAATTTACGAACTAAATTTGTTGTTGTTGCTTTTTTTTACGAATTTGTTAAATTTTGAAGCCAAGGACACGATTTTTTTCAGAATACATGAATTTTCAACTAAAAAATATCAAAATTCAGCAAAAAATGAAATATAGATAAATTTTCAGTGAAAAAAAAGTTAAATTTCAATTTAAAAAATGAATTTTTAGCAAAATAGGAAGATTTTCCACGAAACAATTGAATTTTCAAGTAAAAAAGATCAAGTGTTAAGCAAGTAGTTGTATTTCCAACTAACAAATATAAATTATGAACCAAAAATAGAATAGTTAAATTTGCAGTTAGATAATTAATTTTTAACCAATAAAAAAAAGAACTTTCTAAAAAAATATTTATATTTTCAACCAAAGTGACAAATTTTTTAATGAAATGATCAATTTCCAACTAAACTGGATACATTTTCAAACAAGAAGAATAATTTTTCACCAAAAAATAGGAATTTTTAGCTAAAAAAGATTAATTTTCAACAAACAATGGAATATAGTTACATTTTAATTAAAAAATGTTAATTTTCAATTTAAAAGAATAAATTTTTAGAAAAATATGGAGTGTCCACCAAATAATTGCATTTTCAATTAAAAACTATCAAGCGTTAATCAAATAGTTATATTTTCGACTAAAAAATATAAATTATGTATCAATTATAAATAAACAAACAAAATTTCAAAAAATACAAATGAATAAAAAAATTCGTATTTTTAACTAAAAAAAGCTAAATTTTCAGCCCAAAAAGGAATAATAATCATTTTTAACAAATGAGGGCAATTTTTTTCAAAAGAAAGATTTTTAAATCAAAAAAGAAAAAATATTTCAAACAAATTGTTTAATTTTTAAGTTGAAAAGACGAATTTTCTACAACAAGCCTGCAATAAATAAATGGGTAGTTTTATAATATACAGACTAAAGAATAATAGTTTAAATAAAAATTAAAGTCCATTTTAATACTTTAAAAATATTAACTTAGAAAACTGGACATTTTGTTAGGAAATAAAGTTAATTTTCCACTGAACAGTTGCTCATTTGTTTTTTTCACATTATTATTATTCAAATAATTATAATTTGAAAAACTGCGCAAGTGTATAGCAATAATTAGTAATTGAATCAGTATATTTTTACTAATTGTCAGTGACTGTAATCAGTTATATTTTACTACACCAAAACCCCCGATTACGTAACCTATCGTTTTTCAATTCCTATAATTGCTGGCGCACGCAGTTTCTCAGCCCAAGGGGCGAAAGACGGTTGCGACTCTCGCCTTGAAAGAACTGCAGTGCGCGAGTACTCAATCGAGTATATTGCGCAACATTATGCACTCAAATTGAAAAGGGTTCAGGCGGCCCTGACTGTTTACGTTTCGTTTCCCCCGATTTAGTAACAAGTAAATACTAATGTTTATTAAAGAATTTATATTTTTTAACGAGTTCGTAACAGGAAACCGAAAAAGATAGTGGTTTTAGAATTCACCACAAGATCAAAGACACACTTCCTCCCTGATTAAACTGATAATAAAGTTCAAAAAAACTTCTTATTGCCAATAATGAGAATGTAAAAGAAACTTGTTTATAATTACAACTCGAAACTTCGCAATGTTCATACTTATTTACAAAATAATTATCCTTTTTCTTAGCCCATATCTGTTCTTCTTATTCGGGAACTTTTCTCACTGGAATCTCCATTATTGAAATTCCTTACTATCTCATGAAAGCAGATCAATAACGACACTACGAGAAAAAAAAATATTTCTAATAAAAAAATGTGGAACAAATCATTTATATTTATTTAAATGAAATTGACAAAAGATTGTAATTGAAATCTATAAAACGCTATAAATTTGTTAACATTCTTTATAATAAATAAGGATTTTTTTAGGCTTGAATTTTATTATGAATTTAATTTTTCACGAGCGAGTTACTCCCGCCTGATAATTATTATTCAGAATATATCCTTTGAGTCTTGATTGGCTTCAATTGTATCAATAACTCGAGAATTAATTCGAAATTGCATATGAGACGAAAAAAAATTAGTACAATATATTAATAAATAAGCGTGAATATGACTTCAAGTGCTTTAGGAATTTTGAAAGGTTTCAAGAGAATAAAAAAAATTATATAATTTTTTATTTTAATATTTATTTTTAAAGAAAAAGATATAGCTTGTTTAAAGACATTTTGAAGTTTTTAAAAAATTTCAAAAACAATACAAAATTCAAAAAACTTCTAACAGTATGTAAATTTTTGAAAATTTCGAAATAAATGTTTGAAATTTTATGAAGATTTCAAAAGGTTTCAAGATAACAAAAAAAAGTTAGCAAGAGCCGTGGAAATATTTAGTGATTCTTTATTTAAAAAAAAAAAGTAAATTTTAACAGAATATTTCAAGAACATGTAATTATCAAAAAAGAAATCTGGAAAATTTGAAGCAAAGTTTTTTCATTTTTTCAAAATTTGAAAACAAATTCAAATCATTTTACAAAATATTAAAAAGCTTTTTTTTTAATTTAAAAAAACTTCAACAAAATGTAGATTTGTTGAAGATTTCTAAATAAACTTTTGAAATTTTGTAAGGATTTTGAATATTTTCAAGATAATAAAAAAATGGTCTCAAGATTCCTGGGAATACTTAAAGTGATTCTTTATTTTTAAATAATTTAAGAGAATACTTAAAAAGGTTTTAAGATTACAAAAGATTTTCAAAGATATTAAGGATTTTTAGAAATTTTGAAGAGATTAAAAGTGTTTTTTGCCTAACTCAACTCTTTTTTTACTGAAAATTTAAATCTTTCTTACTTTTAATATTAACTATTATATTTTTCTTTCAGATTTAATCTCTTTTTTATACAAAATTCAACTAATTGATAAAAAGTTAAACTGCTTTATTAAAAATTCACTTTTTTAGTTCAAAATTTGTCGTTTTCGTTTAAATTCATCTCTTTGGTTGAAACCCCATCTTTTTTCTAGAAAATTATTCTACTTGGTAGAAAATTTATTTACTTGGTTAAAAATGAACTTTTTCTTGAAAATTCATATTTTCGGGTTAAAAAATGTAACTATTTTGTAGAAAATTCGTCTCTTTTAAAAAATATTTATTCTTTCTAATTGAAAATACAACTGGTTGAAAATTTTATTATTGTTGTTGAGGATTCAACTGTTTTTTTGAAAATTTGTCTTTTTGGCTGAATTTAACTGTTGATTTAAAATAAAAATATTTTTGAATCGAAATATCAACGATTACACTTTTCGTTGGGAATTCATATTTTTTGTTTGAAAATTCAACTATATCATAAAAGATTTTCATTTTTTGTTGTAAATTTGATTTGAAATATCTGAAAATTTGACAAATCTTTTGAATTTCTCAAGAGTCTTAGAAAAATGATATTTATACAACTTGGTCTCCCAGTGGAAAATTAATTTTATTTTTGAAGCAAAATTTCCAGTTTTCTACACTAATATTTAAAAAATACTACAAATATTTAAAAGTATATATATTTTTTTTAATTCTATACCTATTCTCCCCTTTTTCACGTTTTTCCACCTAAATTCGAACAGAATTAATAAAACCCAAAAATAAAATCTAACTTTGATAAAGAATTGATCTTTTTTGCTTAAAAACTTTATTATCTGAATCAAAATTGAATTACTTTGTTAAAAATTAAATTTGGTTAAAAAGTCATACTTCTTTGTTGAAAATTCAACTTTTTGCTTGAAAATTCGTATTTTTGCCTTAAAAATTCAATAACTGAGTTGGAAACTATTTCCTTTTTTGACTAACAATTTCGGTTTGCTTGAAAATTCAACTATTTTGTAAAACATTCATCTTTCTGGTTTGAAAATTCATCTTTTCCTGTAGAAATTTCACCTTTTTGGTCAAAAATTAATCTGATTCGGTCGAAAATAAACTTGTTTGTTAAAAAATCAACTGTTTCGTACACAATTCCTATTTTCGGGTCGACAATTCAACAATCTGCTAGAAAATTCACCTACTTTGTGGAAAATTTCTGTATTTTCTTGAAAACTTGTTTGTTTGTTTGGTAGAAAATCAATTTTTTAAATTCACCTGTTTGGTTTAAATTATTCTTTTTGATTGGAAATTCAACATCTTGGCTTTTAAATATTGAACTATTTTTTTTAAATGTAACAGTTTAGTAAAGGATTGAACTATTTGATTAAACAATTTTTTTAATTTGTTTGACATTTTTTTCTTTCTGAACTAAAAATTCTTTTTTAGTAGAAAAGTCAAATATTTTGTTGAAAATTCATATTCTACAGTTAAAATTCAACTGTTTTGTAGATGTTTCTTTGTACTGAAAACCGATTTTTAATATGATTTTTTAACTCTTGAGAATTCATTGTTTTAGGTAGAAAATTATACTTCTGTGTTGAATCTTCTTTTGGCTCGAATTTGATCTATTTATTTAAAAATTGAACTGCTTATGATTTATTTGTAATTCCTAGAACTGCTAGCCCCCGGAAGGGCCGCAGTACGCGAGTACTCAGTCGAGCATATTGCGCAATATGATGCATACCAATTGGAAACGGTTCAGGTGGTCCTGCCTGTTTACGTTTCAATTCCAACGATTTAATAACAAAGCTATTTGCAGGCAACTCCCAATATTTCTACTAAATCGGGTTTCTGGTGTATTTTGTAGGTAATTCGTCCTTTTTGGTTCAATTGAACTGTTTTTGATTGCAAAAAATCAGAATTTGACTCGAAAGGGAATAATTTAGGAGTAGTTCATTCAATCGAAAATATGATACACAATAGAATAATGTTTATTATTATGTTTATCATTCTGTTGAACTTTTTTCTTAAAATTTTCATTACAAATAGTTAAATTAAAAATATATGTACCAAATTAATTCTCCACATCAGCTAAAACATATTCATAATAATATTAAACTTTGTGTTAATATTTTCTTGACCCAGCACTATTTTTGACCGATAAACTTTTTTGACATTTAAAAACATTTTACTAGAGTATAATTTATGGTAGAACTTTGAACCTCATTTTCTCAGATCTACTAAATACGTCAACACTTTCTACTGATAAGAATGTATCGAAAAAATTTCAAGAAGACCAAAGATTGAAGAATGATAATGTTTAAATTTTGTTAAACTTGTTTTTATCTGCAGATAAAATTTATAATAAAATTTTCATAAAATAAAATGTAATCTCAGCTAAAAAAAGATTGTGGTGTGAATAAAGAGAAATTTAAAAATATTACTCACGAAAAAAAAACAAAAATACGAAGATAACATGTTTGTCTTAATATGCAGTTTTCTAAGATGTATAATGAAGCCATATAATAATCAACTACAAATTAATTATGCTTAATTAAGGGTTTTAATATACGCTACTTTTTGCATATTATTTTCGATTTTCAAAATGTTTCTGTCGCCGTAATCAACTTAATTGTCGCTGATAAGCCGTTTTACGTATTTTATAATATATGAAGATAGTTTATTTAGAAATTTTTTTTTGGTTGCGGATTCTGATATTATATTTTTCGTTGAGAATTAATCTTTTTTGGTTAACAATTTCACTATTTGGTTGAAAATTCAACAATACGGATAATAAGTCATTATCTTTAATTAAAAGTCAACTTTTGTTGTTGTAAATTCAAAAATTTTGTTAAAACATTTTTTTCTTTCTCAAATAAAAATTCACGGTTTGGTTGAAATTTTGTTTTCATCACTGAACAATCTTGTTTGGTTTGAAGATTCATCTCTTTCTGTAGAAATTTCATCCTGTTTGCTTAAAAATGCAAAGAATAATACTATCGATAAGAAAATAATAACAATACCGTCGAAAATTACATCTTTTTTGCGTGAAAAATCAACCATTTGGTCGAAATTTTGTTTCTTTATTTACTGAAAACTATTTTTTGGTTGAAACATCAAATACTTTGTTGAAAATTCTTCTTATAAATTTGAAAATCTATATCTTTTGCGAGAAAATTTAATCTTTTCTGGTTAAAAATGAAACTGCTTGAAAATGATTATGTCGCGGTTAAATATTCAATTATATGATTGTAAATTAAACAATTTGGTTGAGGATTTAACTATTATTTCTGAAATTTAAATAATTTGTTTAAAAAAATATTTCTTTCTTTACTAAAAAATCTTTTTTGGTAGAAAATTCGTATTTTTTTTGAAAATCCATCTCTTTTGGTAGAAATTTCATTCTTTTTGTTTGATAAAAATGCAACTATTTCGTTGAAATGTTTTTTTTGTCCTGACTCAAAAACCTTTTTTTGATTCAATATTCCACTATTCTGTTCTGAAATTCGTATTTTTTATTTGAAAGCACATCTCTTTAAACAGATATTAAATATTTTTTGTGAAAAATCCAACTGTCCGGTTTAAAATTAATCTGTTTCGGTTGAAGATTCAACTATTTTCTGAAAAATTAAACAACTTGTTTAAAGAATTTACTATTTTATTGAAAATTAAATCATTTATTTGAAATTTTTTTCTTTCTTTCCTGAAAAATCTTGTTTGGTTGAAAATTCGTCTTTTTAATTCGAAAATCCTACTTTCGGAAAAATTTCACCGTTTTTTAGTAAAACATGCATCTGTTTGCTCGAAAATTAATCTTTTTTCCGTTAAAGATTCAACTATTTTATTGAAAATTAAATTATTTGTGTGAATTTTTTATTTCTTAACTGAAAAATTTTTTTTTGTTGAAAAATCGTCTTTTTTGAAAATTCATCTCTTTCGATAAAATCTCAACTTTTTTGGTTAAAACTGTAACTGTTTGGTTAAAAATTTATGTTATGGTAGAGGATTCCACTATTTTTCTGAAAATCAAACGATTTGGTTGAAGTTTTTATTCTTTCTTGACGTAAAATTTTTTTTTGCTGAAAATTCAAATATTTTGATAAAAATTCAAATATTTTGATAAAAATTCAACTTTTGAATTTGAAAATCCACCTCCTTTGGTAAAATTTAATCCTTTTGGTTAAAAATGCAACTGTTTGTTTAAAAATATCTCTGTTTTGGTTGGAACATAACTTTTTTATTGAAAATTAAATAATTTGGCTGCATTTTTTTTCTTTCTTGAATGAAAATTCTTTTTTAGATGAAAATCCCACTATTTTCTAGAAATTTTTTTTTTTATTTGAAAATTCATTTCTTTTGGCAGACCTTTAATTTTATTTTGGAAAAATTAAAATGTTTTGATGAAAATTAATCTGTTTCAGTTGAAAATTCGACTATTTTATTGAAATGTAAATCGTTTGATTGAAATTTCTTTTTCTTTCTTTACTGAAAAATCCTTTATGTTGAAAATTCGACTTTTGAATTCAAAATCCATCTGCTTCGGTAAAATTTCACCTTTTCTGGTTTAAATTACACTGCTTGGTTAAAAATTAATATATATTGGTAGAGGACTTAACTGTTTTTTTGAAAATCTAACAATTTGGTTGAAGTTTTTATTCTTTCCACTGAAACTTCTTTTTTGGATGAAAATTTCACTATTTTGCAGAAAATTTCTCTTTTTTTATCTGAATGTCCGTCTCTTTTGGCAGACGTTTAATTTAAAAAAATTTCTATTTTATTTGAAAATCCATCTCTTTTCGCAGATATTTAATTTTCTTTGGTTAAAAATGCAACTGTTTTGTTGAAAATTAATCTGTTTCGGTTCAAAATTGATCTATTTTATTGAAAAATTAATCGTTTGTTTGAATGTTTTTTCTTTTTTTACTGAAAAAATATTTTTTGTTGAAAATTCGACTTTTGAATTGAAAATCCATCTCTTTTGTTAAAATTTCACCTTTTTGGTGAAAAATGTAACTGTTTGCAGGGTGACAGTTTTAATTAAAGAACAAAATTCCCAGTTTTTCCCCGGTTCGCAAATATTTTTCCAGGTCAATAAAATTTAAAAAATCAAAAGCTAAACAGTGAAAGTACAAGTTATAAAAAATAAACAAAAAACTAAAGCATTCAAAGTGGAACTCTTGAATTTAAAAATTTAAAAATTGAATTTAAAAATTTTTAAAGTTTTTAAATTAAAAAATTGTCTATTGAATTGTTCAATAATTTACACGTATTAACTACTAACACTTTTCAACTGAATAATTACAAGTTTAATTAATTTAAACTGCAAAATTCATAATTTTTAACATTCATAAATTATAGAGTTCAAAGATTTAGATTAAGTTCCGAAAATATAAATCCAGGTTAAAATTTTCAATACTCTAAATTAAAGAATCAACCAATGAACTTTGAAAATTGTCATAATTATATTATTCAGTTATTTTAGGCCATTAAATATTTTAAAATTTAAATTTTTTTCAACTTAAAAATTCTTAAATTAGAATTTAAATTATTTTCATTTCAAATAGTTTAAGCATCCTTGAAACAATTGAACGCTTATTATTGTTAGAAATAATTAGAGTAATTTTAAGAGATATTTAGAAGTTTCAAAAAGATTACTAATTAATTTAGAACTTGAAATGATTTAAAATAATTTTAACGAAGTGCGTTTACCGAAAAAATTGTTTATTTGTAATGAAATTTCGGTGCAAATACTCAGAAACTAATTTATAACAAAATGTAGATTTTTGCAGCTTACAAATTTAGAGGCTTTCTACGAATTGTGAAAGGCTCGAAATGAATAAAAAAATTGTCTTAAAATTCCTAGGAAAATTGAAAAGGTTTCTTCAATTTGAAAAATTATTTTAACAGAATATTCAAAAAGATTTTAAGAGATTTCCAATAATATTAAAAACGTTGGCAAATTTTTATTCAGTTTAAAAAATGTTTAGAATTCTGAAAAATTTTCACAAACTTCGTTTAAATTACTTGATATCATTCTAAGTTTTCTAAATATCTCTTAAAATTACTCAAATTTTTCTACAAATAATACGTGTTCAATTATTATTTATACATCAAAATTTGACTAGAACAATAACAATTGCAACGATAAAATGTTCAAAGCTTTTCGAAATTTTAACAATTCAAAGCTTTCTATGTCAAACAAAATAGGTTTTAAATTGTTTACTTTTGAATATTTGGCTTCAATTTAGTCGTCTTAAATTAAAAGTCAAATATCGCTAAATATTAAATAATTATCCTTTTTCTCAATCAAAATTTTTTTATTAAATGGGTCAAAAATTGAATAATTTAGACTGAAACAATATTTTTAATTTAATAAAAGCCTTTAATTACGAATTAATTACGAATCTGGAAATTCTTTAAGTTTCAACGGATTTAGAAGCGTTTTGTCAAACCAATTATTGTTCAGTTTTTAATACTTAAAGTACAGATCCATTTTAAAAATGATTTATTTATATTTACAGTTGATAAAATAAAACTGTTTTTTATCAAAAATTTTCAACTTCAAACGCTTTTAATTTTTAATTGTTCAAGTCTTCAGGACTGCACGTTAAAATCCTTTAAATTAAAAATATAAGCTTAAAAATAAAAATCTAAACTAGAAAAGTTTTCAGGTAAAAGATTTTCGAATTACGCATTATAAACGGAATGATATAATAGTTGAAAAAGGTTTCGATTCAACTACTTAATTTTAAAAACTGTTGAAATCGAACTTGTACAGATTTTTCTTATAAAAATTTGTAAAATTCCCGGTCAAGAAAAAAATTCCCGGGCATTTCCCGGTTTCTTTATTCACTGTAAATACTTTTTCGGTTGAAAATTCAACAAATGTCTTGATAAATTGTATTTTAGGTGAGTTCTTTTTTTTTTACTACTCTTATATCAATATTTAACGTTTGATTAATTAATATCGGAATAGTTATTGATTAATACATATTTTTAGGATTGTAGGATTATGTTAAAACTGGAAATCATAGTGATTGAAACTCTAAATTTCGCTTTGGAATTCATTAAATTTGTAAGACTGATTAAACGAAACAGTTAGCAATTCTTATCAATTGACAGGTGTAAATATGAACCCAAGTGTCACGTTCTACTGGAAGAAATAAAGCATGTATGTCAGGTTTGTTTTGATCCATGAATTCAACAATATTCGATTTACAGCTGCTACCTACAAGGAACGCAAAAGTTAAATCGTTCTAAAATACTTTCACTTTCGTTTAATCGACGGACTCTTTCTACAATGCAAATGAAACTTACAATATGTTCAAATTGTTCAGTCTACGTAGAAAATTCTTTTAAATCCATTAACTGATCATAATCGAATTAAAACGAGGCAAATCAAATCGATTATATTTTTGGAAATGTTGCTTTTCAAACACATCTCAAAATTAAATTCTCATCAGAAATTCGATTCCTGCTTGGTGTGAAGTTTACGTTTCAAATTATCCAAAGCCTTTTAAATATGAATAATTTAATGAGGAGAAAGTTAGCAATAGACATTTAAGCGCACATGTAAAAAAACAAATAAGTACTAGAAATCAACGAAAAAAATTAAAACCAAAAAATTGTATTTTATAACAAAAATATAAACAATAAGTATAATAAAGTACAAAGGTCTGCCTGTAATTATAATTTCCAAAAAATAAATCAACGTTTTCATTTTTATTGATAACAATTCTGAAAAATTTAAATTTTCATAATTGAACTATTCCAGATAAGCATCTGAAATTGTAGAAAAATTTATATTGTTGGCATTAAATATTGAAAAGTCCTCAAATGTAAATATTGAAAATTGAATGACATATTGCAAAAGTGCTCAAAATTACATAACTTTAAACTATAAAATTTCCAATTAATGAATCTTCAATTGTATACCTTCAAAAATTGAAGAACTCAAAATTACTAATCGTTAAAATAGAAGAATTTTCAATTGGTAATCCTGAAAACTGTAGAACTCTGAATGGCAATTCTTTACAATTGAAGAGTTTCTTTTTATTTTGACAAATTAAAAATTATGCAAGTTTTAAGTATTGCAATAAATAAATGTGTAATTTCAATAATTCTACGTATGAAATTTCTTCTGTTTGGAACATTTAGAATTGAAAACTTTCGAAATTTTAGCTTAAATATCATCAAAATATGACATTTTTTGTTTATACGTCTTTAAAATGTAAGTGTTTTCAATTGTAAATCTCAAATATTCAAAAAATTTAAATTGCAAATCGTTAAAATTTAAGAATTTTTAATTCTAAATCTTTAAAATTGAACTACACCAAAAAAGCGTTCAAAATTACAAATCTTTTAAATACAAATCTTGAAAATTGAATAACTATTTGCAATGATATATTTTAAAAATGCAAATTTTTTATTTTAACTCTTCAAAATGGTAGACATTGAATTGTAAATATTAAAAATTTAAGAGTTTCTAATTTTGGAAATAAAAAATCTGATGATTTTATTTTTGAAATTTTTTCAATTTGGGAGATTTTGAAAAGAAAACTTTTGACTTTTTATCTTCAAAATTATCCAAATTTAAGAATTTACATTTATAATAATTGAGTGGAAAATAATTTTTAATAAGAAATATATAATTCGAATAACTGTTGAACATTTAAAAAAACATTAAACTATTGAACATTAAATTTTAAATATCTTGAACATTTAAAGTCTTAAAAAGCCTCTTTTTTGAAATCTAAAAAAACATAAATTTTGTTTTAAATTCTTTGTAACATTTAAAAGATCGTTGATTAAAATATTTTATTTTTCATAAATGAATAAAATATCAATTTTTATTAGATTCCGCACAAATTTTGGAACGAATTTTTTTTTCATTTGAGGTGCACGTATTTTTACAATGTTTTTTTTAATTTCCATATATTTATTTCAATTTCAAATGCAAAAAAATAATTTTAAAAACTTTAAACATTAACAAAATGTCCTCGATAAAAATATTTTATTCTTGTAGTTATATTTATTATTCGAGAATTTTCAAATTCAATAATACTATAAACAGTCCGGAATTTTATTAATCGTCCATTTTTTATTTTCGGGAATAGTTTCCGAAATTTTATTTTGCAGCAATTTATAGTTGTCCCAAAAAATGAAAGATTTTGAGAAATTCTTTAGAAATATAAAAATTTGATTGGAAATTTAAACTAGTCAGAGAATTTTCCAAAATAATTTGAAAAAAATTGAAAAAATTCAAAATGGAAGTCTTAATAGTAAAAAAATTGTATTGCAAATGGAAAATTTAAATTATCGTCTTTTTCGAATAATAAGTTTGAAAAGTTGCTAATATTTATTAAACTTCTGAAATTTCCTGAATAATAAAATCCCCAAAAGAAAATTGGCAAATTATGAAATATCCAATACTAGAAAATTCCGGAATGAAATTTGAAAGAAAATAAATAGGATTTATTAAAAAAAAATTGAATAACGAAATATTCACATAATAGAAAATTAATTTAAATTTTTTAATTAATTTATTAATTTTTCAGTCATCCCCTCAAATTCAGAAATTATTTCTAAAAATTAAAAAATCATTTACACTTCAAATGTTCTCTTATATTAATAATATTTTGAAACATTTAGAAATAAATGTCAAAAGAATACAAAATAACTTATTTAGAAACTAGACATTTGGTAACATGTCTCTTTGTAAATAGAAAAGTGACAATATTGACGATAATAGTAATGACAAAAACAATACACATATTGATAACTGATAACAGAGCATATATTGAAAATTTATACCATCTGGAGTTGCTGCTTCATTTGAAATAACTACACTCTGTAGTATGAAATTGACCGAAGGGGGAATGAGGAATGTCATAATGGCAATGTGCCCTAGAACCTAGAAGAGGGCGAAAAACACAGGGGGAAGGACAATTCTGGGCTTCTGAGTTACCGAATTTAACTCACCTTTTCGGAAATTGAGGTTATGTCACGGCTGTTTTCAACGTCTTATACGAAATCACAGCAACTTTGCACTGATTAAAAGAGATTAGAACCTGTCAGAAAACTGCAGTAGCTCAACAAAGTTCTCCTGCGACCCATTAATAAACTTTCTACACCATCACTACGGGACCGCGAACTTGCGAGTCGGAGACGGGAGATTTCATAAACCTCTGTGGGAACACGTGACGTAAGTCTTTATTTCCACTCGAATCCGCGAGGTTGTGCCACTTCCCGGTACTCAATCGATATAGTTATCAATTTTCTAAAAAAACTTATGAAAAATTTGGTAAATGATATTCCACAAAATCTTTTTTACAAATATCTAACCTCACTTTTTAAAGAATAAAATCGATCAAATCGTTGAAAACTTAATTTTTATTTAAAATATGCAAATTATTATTTTTTTATTGTAGACTGAACATTAATGGCATATTATATAATTGAGTTTTTATAGATCTTATGAATAAGAAACTTTTAGATCTGGAAAGAAGCGTAAATAAACTTTGTTCAATTTTGTATTGTGCAGTAGTTCTAATTTTCGACAAGAGATGGCGACGCAGAAAAACAGCACTGCGCAAGCGTAGATGTTTGTTTTTGTTCGGAGTTTTCAGTATTTAAAAGTTGAAAGTGATGTTTTTAATTTGAAAAATTTATATCTGAAATTTGAACAAAATTTTAAGCCTAAATTAAACACTTGACTTTCCATTTTCAAAATTTAGGAATTTTTATTCATACATCTTTAAAATTAAAGGTTCAAAAAATTGTTATTCTAATTGTTTAAAATTTTAAACTTTGAATTGTAAATATTTAAAACTGAACAGTTTTTCAATTTTTAAAGTTACAATTAATTATACTTTTAAAAATTTTTAATTTGCAATTAAAAATTCTGTAATTTTAATAATTTAATTTCGAAATGTATTAAATTTTAAAGATTTACAATTGTTATCGAAGTTTTCAATCTTGAAAAGATAATACAAGTTTTAGTTTTACAATTAAAAATTCTGTAAACCTTAAAAATTGAAGATTTTTCAATTGCAAAGATTAAAAATGGAAAAATTTAAAATTGCAAATCGTTAAAATGTAAGAATTTTCAATTGTAAATCTCTTAAATTGTAGAGTTTTTAATTTTTAAGGTTTGCAATGAAAAATTATGCAAGTTTAAAATTTGAAAATATAAAAGATTCCGTAATTTTGATTATTTGCATTCGAAACTTCTTCAGCATCATTAAAATTAGAAAGTTTTAAATTGAAAATCTCAAAAATTGAAGAACTTTATAATGCAAATTGTTAAAATTGAAGAATTTTCAATTATAAATCTCTTAAATTGAAGAGTTTTTAATTTTTGAGACTTGCAATCAAAAATTATGTAAGTTTGAAGTTTGACAATTCAAAATTCCTAAACCTCAAAAAATCAAGAATTTTTAATTTTAAATCTTCATCATTGAACGATTGAAAATAATATTCTAAATCTTGAAAATATGATAATTTGCAATTTTACATTTCCATAATTCAAGAATTTTCAATTTGTAACTCATCAAAAGTGTACACAGTTTTAAAAAAATTTATCTTTTTATAGAAAATTCGTCCTTTTGTGTTAAAAATTCATTATTTTGTGAAGATTCATTGCTATCGTTAAATGTTCGATCATTTGGTAAAAAATGTAATCATTTTGTTAAAAATGCTGTTTAAAATTCGACTGTTTTGTTGTACATTGTTTTTTTTAAAGAAAATTTATCCTTTTGGAATAAAAATTCATTTTTTAAGTATTTATAAATTTAGTTGAAAATTCATCTAGTTGGTTTAAAATTCAACAGTGTTTCAATTTCTAAATTTACTATTAATTATACTTTTAAACATTTTTAATTTGCAATTAAAAATTCTGTAATTTTAATCATATATTTTGAAATGTATTAAATTTTAAGGATTTAAAATTGTTATCAAAGTTTTCTATCTTGAAGAATTACAATAAAAGATTATGCAATTTTTAGTTTTACAATTAAAAATTCTGTAGACCTTTAAAATTGAAGATTTTTCAATTTCAAATCTTAAAAGTGGAAAAATTTTTAATTGTAAATCGTTAAAATTGAAGAATTTTCAATTGTAAGTCTCTTAAATTGAAGAGTTTTTAATTTTTAAGATTTGCAATGAAAAATTATGCAGATTTGAAGTTTGACAATATTAAAAATTCCGTAATTTTGATTATTTGCAGTCGAAACTTCTTCAGGATCATTAAAATTAGAAAGTTTTTAATTGAAAATCTTAAAAATTGAAGAATTTTATCATGCAAATCGTTAAAATTGAAGAATTTTCAATTGTAAATCTCTTAAATTGAAGAGTTTTTAATTTTTAAGATTTGCAATAAAAAAACTTCCTGAAAAAATTATGCAAGTTTGAAGTTTGACATTTTAAAATTCATAATCTTGATGATTAGTTGCATTCAAAACTTCCTCAGAATCTTTATAATAAAATAGTTTTACATTGCAAATATAAAAATTTTAAATCTTCACTACTCAACGATTGAAAATAATGTTCTAAATCTTGAAAATATGATAATTTACAATTTTATATTTCCATGATTCAAGAATTTTCAATTTGTAACTCATCAAAAGTGTACACAGTATTAAAAAAATTAATCTTTTTGTAGAAAATTTGTCCTTTTGGGTTAAAAATTAATTATTTTGTTAAGATTCATAACTATAGTTAAAAGTTCGATATTTGGTTAAAAATGTAATTAATTTGTTGAAAATTATGTTTAAAATCCATCCTTTTGGATTGAAAATTCATTTTTTTAAGTTTATACATTTAGTTGAAAATTCACCTATCTGATTGAAAATTCAACAGCTTTGTTAAACACTCGTCTTTTCTACAGAAAAACTCATCCTTTTAAATAACAATTAAAATATTTGGTTTAAAATACAGCTTTGTATGTCGGAAAATAAACTATGTATTTAAAAATTCAATTATTTTGTTCAAAAATTCAACTGCTTTGTTCAAAATTCTCCTTTTTGGATTAAAATTTCATCTTTTTGGTGGAAAAATTCGTATTAAAAATTTGTTATCTATAGATCTTACAAATTTAAGAGTTTTCAATTGAAAATCTTAAAAATTAAGGTATTCAAAAATAAATAAACACATAAATAAAAATGATTAATCGACGTAGAAACTCAATTTTCAAACGAAAAAGCTCAAAAAATAATCCTTTCGTATAATTTATGAAAAATATAAATGCATTTTATAGATCTTATGAATAAACAAAATCTCTAAAAAGCGTAATAAACTTGTCTGAATTGTGAATTTGACAGTAGTTCTAATTTAACAATTAGAATTGGTTACTGTTGGTGCTCTTATTTCAAATGATTGTTCGTGCAAATCAATTGCCTATTACAAATTATAATTCTAAAATTATAAAAAATCATTATTTAATCAAAAAATAGACTTATAAAGTGAAACTTAAAATAATTATTTAATTTTTTCTTCTTGACAAATATTGCTCAATTTTTAATCTAATAAAAAGAAAACCTTTTTTATCATAAATAATCATTTTAAGTAATCGTCAATATTTCTATGCACTTTACTATTATTACTTGTCGTAAACAATTGATTTTCACATTTAATCGTTTTAAATCAGCGCGCCAACGGTAGCCACGCGACGCATGCGAAGGGCGCAAAAATTTTAAGAATTGGAGCACTGCGCAAGCGCAGAACGAGTTTTGACTTGTTTATATTTACCGTCTTGCCACTTTGACAGTCAATGAAGACGTGTGTTGATTTTTGATGTGTTTTTTCGTGTTTTACGTTAATTTCTGTTAATTGGCAACTGATAAATAATAATTCGTGATGTCGTTTATGCCTCTATGGCCGAATCTTCAACCCAGATCGACGGATCCCTTGTGGTTTAACGCAGATCGACCAATTGATGACGAGAGTGAAGTTTCTAGTTTAGAGCAGGAACATCAACAATGGGTATACTTTTTGTCGTACTTTGAGAAGTACAATATGATTTTTTTGGATTTCTTGTTACATTTTATATATTTTGTTTCGTTTTCAGAGAGAACATATCCGAACTGAAGGCTCCGAACATGTCCCTATCGGAAAAGATGCGAGAGACGTAAGTTAACCTCACTTTCGGTACTTTGCATTTTTCGGATTTGAAATTTATAGAGCTAGTTTTGAATTGAGTAAATTCTTGTAAGAGTGTGTTTTATATTCAAATTTAAAATAGATAAAAAGAAAATCAGTGGTTTTAGTTAAAAAATCGAAATCTGAGAAATTGTAGCGTGTGTTTCGGATTGCATATGGATAGGGGCAAGATTTGGATTTTGAACATTTCAAGATTTGAGAAAAAAAATCATCATTTTTAGGTCAGAATGAGAGGTTTCGGATTTTTTTCAGTCAATTCAAAAAATAATTGCAGCTATTCGGTTAATAAATTTCATATTTTGTTGAAAATTCATCAATTTTGGTAAACAGTCTTTTTCGGTATAAAAATTCTTGATTTTGGCTTGAAAATTACACTATTTTCGAAGAAAATTTATGTATTTAGCTGAAAATGTATATTTCAGAATTAAAAATTCCACAATTTTGTCTAAAATTTGCCTTTTTGGATGGAAAAATACACGATTTTTAAAGAAAATTAATGTATTTAGTTTAAAACGTTTTAAAATTTATATTTTTGGATAAAAAATTCAAAAAAATTTACTGTAAAATCGTCCGTTGTTCAAAAATTCATACTTTTGGTAGGAAATTAATTTTTTCTTGAACGAAAATTAAATTTTTCTCTGATTAAAAATTCAACTATTTTGTAGAAATGTCGTCTGTTTGGCTCCATATTTTTTTACTGAAATATCTTTCTGAGTTGAAAATTCAAGTCTTGTGGAAAATACGCCTTTTGGTTTAAAAATTCATATTTAAGGGTATAAATTCAGTCTTTTTTTGTTTAAAAATAAAAAAAAATCAGATTGAAAAAAAACTTACTAGTTGAAAATTCATCTGTATTTTATAGAAAATTCGTCTTTTGGCTTGAATCTTCAACAGTTTCGTTAGTTTTTTTTCACTGACAAATCTTTCATCATTGAAAAATTGATCTTTTTACTTAATGGTGATACTATTTGGTTTATAACTTAACTTAAAAATTCTTAAAATTAAATTAAAACTTAAAATTTGTTGTCTTTTTGACTGACAAACTTTGTTTGCAAATCCAATTCTTTTGTTAAAAATTCATCTTTTGGGTTTAAAAAATGAGATTTTTCGGTTAAAAATGCAACTATTTTGAATTTACTTTCTTATTTGCCTGGCAACAGTTTCTTGTTTTTAAATTTAACACTTTTGTTTATAATTCGTCCAAAGTGAAACTATTTATTTTAAAATTTAAGTCTGTTTTCTCGAAGATTCGCCTTTTTGGCTTACAAATTCAACAATTTCGTTAAATTTTTGTTTTGATCTTTTGATCTTTTTTGGTTAATATTATTACTATTTCGTTGAAACTTGAATGATTTTGTAGAAAATTCGTATTTTAGGCTTGAAAATTCAACAGTTTGATTAATTTTTTTTTACTGAAAACTCTTCCTTCGTTGAAAGTTAATTTTTTTAGTTAATAGTGCCACTTTTTGGTTGATAATTCAACAATTATGTTCAAAATTCGTCCTTTTGGTTTAAAAATCCATGTTATTTAAATAGAAATTTCTTCTTCTTTGTTTGAAGATGCAATTGTTTGGGCAATAATGAACTTTTTCGTTAAAAATTCAATTAACTTGTACCAAAATTCGTCTTTTAGTCTTAAAAATGGAAAAATTTGGTTAAATTTATTATTTTTTTTAGACTGAAAAATGTTTTTTACTTAAAAACGCATGTCTTTTGTGGAAAATTTGCCTATTGGGTTTTAGAATTCATCTTTTTGGCAGAAATTTCAACTTTTTATGTTAATAGTGCCACAATTTGTTTTACACTTTTTCTTGCTTGGAAATTCAACAATTTAGTAGAATAAATTTGCTCTTTTTGGCTCGAAAATTTAACATATTTGGTTGATTTTTTTTCTTGTTTTCTTAAAAAATCTTTTTTTGAAAATTCCTTTTTTTTCTTGTTCTTTTTTTTTACAGAGAAATTAAATTTAGTTGGTTAAAAAAGTATTAATTTGATGAAAAATTCAACTGCTTAGTTGAAAATGAACTTTTTTGTCGAATATTTATACCCGATTATATGAAAATATAAAAAATATTAATTTCTAGTTCGAGTGGGAAGGGAGATTGAAGAAAATAATGTTTTATTGCAGTTCCGCGGTTCTGAGGAAGAGGAAGAAGAGGAGGAGGAGGAAGAAGGAGAAGGTGAGGAGGAGGAAGAATCAGATACCCATGAGGAAGAGGAGGAAGAATTAGACGAAATGGACATGGAAGTCAGTTATTCTCATCAACAACAAAGATCAAGTCCGACCGAAACTGTAACAGATCCAGTGTCTATCAGAATGGTCAGTGTCCCCCTTCTTCGCTTTTTAATTTAATATTTTTTATTTAACTAAAATTTCAGTTGTTTTCAGGTTCAAAATTCAAGTATTCCAGTTGAAGATTCATGATTTTAGTTAAAAATTCACCATTTAAGTTAAAAAAAATCTATTTTAGTTGAAAATTAATTTTTTCAACTGAAAATTTAACTTTTCCATTTTTGGTGGAAGTGGATCTTCTTTAGTTTAAAACTAAATTATTAGGTTAAAATTTGTCTTCTTTACATAAAACACGAACTGTTTTCTTCAAAATTCATGTATTTTTTTAAAGAAAAATCGTCGTTTTTTGGTGGAAAATTAATTATCTTCAGGGTGGCAGATGGTCCGGAAAACCGGAAAATGACTGTGAATTTATTTTTTGACCGGGAATTTTACAACACTTTTAGAATCAAAATTTTGTCCAACTATGATTTCAACAGTTTTAAAATAATTTCCCAAATTGTGATTTTTATCAATTATTATATCATTTAGTTTAGAATGGTTAATTCGAAAATCTTTCACTTAAAAAATTTTTAATTTTTAAGCATATATTTTAATTTAAAGAATTTAAAAATGCAGTTTTAAAGGTTAATAAAGTAAAAAATTAGAAGTTTTTAAAATCGAAGATTTTTTAAATAAAAAACCACCCTGGTTTTTAAAAATAATTAAAAATAATTAAAGTGAAGTTTTGAGGATTTAAACAATTACAAATTAAAAGCATTTGAAGTTGATTTTTTTTGGATAAAAAACAGTTTTATTTTATCAACTGTGAACATAAATAAATGCATTATTTTTTGAAATGGATCTGTACTTTAGGTATAAAAATCTGATTAATAATTGATTTGATAAAACAATTCTAGATCCGTTCAAAATTTGAGAATTTCCTGTAACTGTTTCAATTCGAAAGTCTTGATATGAATTTAAGTTAATATATCATTTATTCCGATAATTTTATTTTTAAATAAAATTTTTTATGATATATCAATAATATATTTTTAATTCAGAGTTCCCGGTATTCCTTTCTATTATTTTTTTTACATTAAATTTAATAAATAAATTTATTAATATATTATTTCTATTAATTTTTTCATCTGTTAAAAAATGTAAATGTTCGTCTCACTATTTCCAACTTAAAAATAAATCCATAATAATTTAGTCATAATTAAAGGTTTTTATTAAATTAAAAATATTGTGAGTCTAATTCATGTAATTTTAATCCCATTTAATTTGAAATTTCTGAATGTAGGAAAAGAATAATTATTGATTATTTAACAATATTTGATTGTTCATTTAAGAGGTGTTAAAATTTTTTAAAAACTTCTAAATATATTTTAAAATTAATCGAAATTTTCCTACAATTTGTGAAAATCCAGATATTAAATAAAATCCTTAAAATATTTCATGTTCTTCTTTGATCATTTTTTAAATCGTTTAAAATCTTCTTAAACTTTCTGTTACAATAATTTTTTAAAGTGAAAAATCACTTTCAATTTCCTAGAATCTTAAGAAAGTTTTTATTCTTTTGTAGTCTTTCACAATTCTTAACAAAATTCTAAATTTTTTGTTTGACATCTGCAAAAATTTAAATTTAAATTTAAATTCGGCAGTAAGTATTTGAAATTATTTGAAGTTCTAAATTTAATTCGAATCTTTTTAAAACTTCTAAATATCTCTTAAAATTTCTCTAATATTTTTACAAACAATAAGTGTTCTATTATTTAGAAATTCAAATTTAATTTTTTTTTTAATTTTCAGGATTTTCTAAAAGTTATGGAAAAAATTCAGTTCATTTTGAAATATATTTAAAAGTTCTGAAAAAAAATTCAAAAATGATTTTAAATTTGGAAAAATTTAAAACCACTTCTAGATTTTTCAACATTTTGAAATAAAATTTTAAAGCTTTTGAAAGATGCCTAGATTATTTTAAATAAAAATAATTTAATTTCTAATTTAAGAATTTCAATTTAAAAGTGTTAGTTCCTTCTATTTTGTACGTGAAATTTTTTGAGCATTTAAATACTCAATTTTTGAATTGAAAAAGTTTTAAACTTCAATTTCAAAATTTTTAATTCAAAAGTGCCACTTTCAATGCTTTCATGTGTTGTTTATTATTTATTACTTTAAATGGAAAAATGTTTAGAATATAGTTTGATTTTTTAAATTTCATTGGCCGTCAAAAATGTTTGCAAACCGGGAAATGAGAGGGAATTTTTTTCGTCGATTAAAGCGGCCACCCTGCATCTTATATGAAAATTCCTTTTTTGTTTGTTTTTGTTTTGGTTTGTTTGAAAATTAATGCCTTCAACTAAAAATTTCAGAATCCATTTTTAGTTGAAAATTCATCTCTTCTTGGTTAAAATTCAACAATTTCGATACATATTTTTCTATTTTAATCGGAAATTAAACTGTTTCGTACAAAATTCACATATTTTGTTAATAAGTCGATTTTTGTTGTTAGAAAATTATTTTTTTCTTTGAAGGTTAACCTTCTTGTTCAAAAATTCTTCTTTTCGGTTAAAAATTCAATTATTCTAATTCGACATTAATCATTTTAGTTGATAATTTTTCTTTTAGCTTGAAAATAAAGTTTCTTGGTTGAAAATGTATCTTTTGGTGAAAATTTTAATCTTCCAGCTAAAGATTCATTATATGAAAAAATACATCAGTTTAAAAAAAATAAAATTGCTTGATTAAAAGTCAAACTCTTTGGTTAAAAATTTATGTATTCCAGTTTAAGAGTCATCAATTTAGTTAAAAATGTAAAATTTTTGTTAAAACTTTATTCTTTTATTGGAGAAAAATAAAGTTTGTTAACTGTCAATTTAATTATTCCATTTTTGGTTGAAAGTTGATTTGTTTTTAAAATAAAATGTAACTGTTTACTTGAAAATTGATCTTTTTTAGTTGAAATATGAACCGTTTTGTTGAAATCCCTGTATTTTTTTAAAAAATCGTCTATTTTGGCAGAAAATATATCTTTTTATTTGAAAATTAATTTTCTTGATTGAAAATTTTTTTTGTTGAAAATTTAAGTATTTCAGTTAAATATTCACAATTTTATTTGAAAATTCATCACTTTGGTTGAAAATTGAATTACTTTGTGGAAAATCCGTTATTCTTTTTAATTTAATTTCCCAACCGTAAATTAAATATTCCATTTTTTGTAAAAAAATTAATATTTTGTATTGGAAAATTCAAGTATTGGTTTTAAAATTCATTTATTTTACAATTTTTCGATCCGTTGTTTTTTTTCTGAATTTAAAGAGGAAAATTGTTTAAATTATTATTAATTTGGAAGGAATACAATTTTGGTTTTCAATATTTTATGATTTGGAAAAAGGATATTTTTTTAACATTTTTATTGAGTTAGGAGGGACAAAATTTTGTATTTGGCATGTTTTATAAATTGAAAGAAGATTAATTTGTTGTTTTTAACATGTCTGTTGATACCGAAGAGAGAACATTTTCTATTTCACTTTTTTTTGAATTGGAAGGGGTCATTTTTGCGTTTAAATATTTTTATTGAGTTGAAAGGAATGAAATTTTGTTTTTCAATATTTTATTAATTTGTAGATGGTTAATTTTTTGTTTTCATCATTTTTATTTAGTTGGAAGGGATTAAATTTGGGTTTTCAATTTTTCTTATGAATTGAAAGAGGGAAATTTTTTCTTTTAAGCATTTTTATTGAGTTGGACGAGAAGAAATTATGGTTTTTAATAGTTTATGAATTGAAAGAAGGATATTTTTTTTATTTTAACATTTTTATTGAGTTAGAAGGGACGAAATTTTGGTTTTGAATATTTTATAAATTGGAAGGGTAATTTTTTGTTTTTAACATTTTTATTGAGTAGGAAGAGAGGACATTTTGGTCTACAATTGTTTCTGAATTAGAAGGGTTCATTTTTTGGTTTTTATATCTTTATTAAGTTGGAAGGGACGAAATTTTGGTTTTTAATATTTTATAATTCTGAATAATGATAATTTTTTATCTGAATTGAAAGAGGCAACTTTTTTATTTTACACATTTTTATTGAGTTGAAAGGGAGGAATTTTGGTTTTCAATATTTTATGAATTTGAAGATGGATAATTTTTTGTTTTCAACATTTTTATTGAGTTGGAAGGGAGAAAATTTTGGGTTTCAATTTTTTTATGAATTGGAAGAGGGAAATTTTTTATCTCAACATTTGTATGGAGTTGATGAGGATGAAAATTTGGTTTACAATATTTTATGAATTGGTGGAAGGATCATTTTTTGTTAAAAAATTTTTAATGAGTGGAAGGGTTATTATTATTTTTTTTTCTTCTGGATTAAAAGAGGAAAATTTTTGATTTTTTACATTATTATTGATTTGGAAGGAATGCAATTTTGGTTTTCAATATTTTATGATTTGGTAAAAGGATAATTTTTTAACATTTTTATTGAGTTAGGAGGGACGAAATTTTGCTTTTGAATGTTTTGTAATTTGAAACAAGATTAATTTGTTGTTTTTAACATTTTTGTTGAGTCCGAGGAGAAGAAATTTTTTATTTCAGTTTTTTGTGTATTAGAAGGGGTCATTTTTGGTTTAAATATTTTTTATTGAGTTGGAAGGGATGAAGTTTTGGTTTTCAATATTTTATGAATTTGAAGATAGATAATTTTTCCTTTTTAAAACTTTTATTGATTTGATGGACTGAAAATTTGGCTTTATAATATTTTATTAATTTGAGGAAGGATTAGATTTTTTTAGCATTTTTATTGATTTTGAAGAGAGGCAATTTTGTGTTTCAATTTTTTTATGAATTGGAAGAGGGAAACTTTTTATTTCAACACTTTTATGGGGTTGATCAGCATGAAAATTTGGTTTCCAATATTTTATGAATTGGTGGAAGTACCATTTTTTGTTAAAAAATTTTTAATGATTGGAAGGGTTATTATTAATTTTTTTTTTGAATTAAAAGAGGAAATTTTTTGATTTTTTACATTATGATTGATTTGGAAGGAATGAAATTTTGGTTATCAGTATTTTATGATTTGGAAAAAGAATGACTTTTTAACGTTTTTATAGAGTTATAAGGGACGCAGTTTTGGTTTTGAATGTTTTATAAATTGAAAGAAGATTATTTTTTCTTGTTTTCAACATTTTTGTTGAGTCCGAAGAGAGGACATTGGTCATTACAGTTTTTTCTGAATTGGAAGTGTTCATTTTTTGATTCAACCATTTTTATTGAGGTGGATGGGAGTAAAATTGGATGTTCAATTTTTCCTATGAATTGGAAGAGGGAAATTTTTTCTTTAAATAAGGGAGAAATTTTTGATTATTTTTTTTTCTGAATTGGAAGAGGGAAACTTCTTTATTTTTTACATTATTTTTGAGTTTGAAAAAATTTAATTTTGTTTTTATCATTTTTGTTGAGTTGGATGGAAGGGAATTTCGGAGAAAAAATTTTTCTCCATTTGAAGAGAGACATTATTTTATTTTCAACATTTTTACTGAGTTGGAAAGGACGAAATTTTAAATGTTTTATAAATTGGAAGGCTAATTTTTTGTTTTAAACATTTTTATTGAATACGAAGAAAGGACATTTTGTTTTATAATTGTTCCTGAATTGGAAAGGGGTCATTTTTTGGTTTTAATATTTTTATTTAATTGGAAGGGACTAAATTTTGGTTTTTAATATTTTGTAAATAGGAAGAACGATAATTTTTTATCTGAATTGAAAGAGGCAAATTTTATATTTTATACATTTTTATTAAGTTAAGGAGGAGGAAATTTTGGTTTTCAAGTAGAGAAAAGACAAATTTGGGTTATTTTTTTCTGAGTTGAAAGTAGTTTTTTCTGTTTTTAGATTTTTAATCTTTTTCGGAAATGGAAGAAAGACATTTGTTATTGTTAACATTTTCATTGAATTAGAAGCATCGAATTTTTTTTTTCTCTCTGCGAATTGAAATGGTAATATTTTTTGTTTTAAAGATTTTTTTCGAATTGGAAGGGAAGAAATTTTAGATCTTAAGTTCTTCTAAACTGGAAGAAGGCAACTTCTTCATTCAATTGTATTGATTTACAAGGGAGGACCTTTTGATTGTTATTATTATTATTTTTCAAATGGGGGAATTTTTAATTTTGTACTCAATGGAAAGAGGAAAATGTTTTATTTTGAACATTTTTTTTTTAAATGATTTGAGAGTTAGGATTAGTTTTAATTTGAAATATTAAAAATTATAGCGTGGATTTATATTATTCTTTACCCAGAAATCTTTGAACTGTTCAGTTTGTGAAAGCTTAAAATTTCAGAATATTCAGATAAATGATATATACTTTGAAATTGTTTAATTGGTTAAGTGTAAATTGTTGAGGGTTGAAATAAAAATTTTGTGAATCAAAAAGGTTTCAAGTCTAAATTTTAACAATAAAAATTCAGAAGAATTACAGTTTGAATGCTTTAATTTGAAGTTCAGTTTTGATGACTTCTTCACTTCGGATAGAACAAAAGTTAATTTTGGAGAATGCGAATAATAAATGCTACTGACGAAACCTTCTTTTGATCCTCCATATATCAGTTATCTTGGAAAATCGTTTCGGCAAAGAATTACCTGTTTATAAACATTTGTATTCAAGGGCAATGAGCTACGTGTGTTTTTAATCGTCAGCATTTGTAAAGACACGTCGTGGGTCAAGAACCGTTCATTTAATCAGAATGATGATTTATGATCCGGAAATAATCCTTTTATTTAATATTTCACAAAGTATTTAAAAATTTCTGTACGTTTTGGACACGACCAAAGTAGAGAATTTCTTTTTCTTTCAGAAATCAAAATCAGAATTAATTAAAATTTAAACTCCTCTTTAACTTCCAAACTCGAAAAATGAATCAATTTGAATTTAAAAAATAAAATTATTTTTATCGTCTTTTCATATTTTTACAACACATTTTTTTTAATTTTATAAAAGATTCTATGTTTAAAATGTTACATGATTAATATTTTGGTCTTTGAATATTAATGGTCAGGGAAAAATTCGGGAATTTTGAAAAGTAGATTTTGCGGTCACCCTGATCCATTATTATTATCAGTAATTTATTTGCCTGGTATTTTTATTTCTTTTTTTGCAGCTGCTTGCTCCTGACTATTATATTTTTACTGAAAATATAATTTGAATAAAAATTCAACAATTTTCTTAAAAAATCATCCTTTATGGTTGAAAATCCAACTGATTTGTTGAAAATTTGTCCTTTTGGCTTTTAATGATTTTTGTAGAAAACTAGTTTTTCGTTTAACTTTTCGTTGGATGAAAAATTCATCTGTTTTAATAGAAATATTTTTTTTTTTAAATAAAAAAGTAACTTTTTGGGAGAAAAATAGTCTTTTTTGGTTGAGGATTCAACTATTTTGTTGAAAAATTGCCCCTTTTCATTAAATTGAACTGTTTTCTTATTTAAAATAAAAATATTTTTTTGATGAAATATTTTTATCATTACATTATTCGTTGAAAATACATCTTATTTATTAAAAATTGAACTGCTGGGATAAAGGTAGAACAGCATTTTAAAAAATCATTTGTTTTGTCGCAGATTTACTATTTTCGTTAAAAATTCACTTCCAGTTGAAAAGTATTATTTTTAACTGAAAATTTACTGTTCCAATGTAACATTCTTAATTTTAGATGTAGATTTACTTCTTTGGATGAAAGTGGAATAATTTTGTTAAAAATTGAACTTTTTAAATTGAAAATTCTTTTATTGGAAATTAAAGTATTTTGTTGAAAGTATGTTTTTTTTTTTGGTTCAAAAATAACTTTTCTAGCTGAATATTTGATTTTTTCCATTCTTGGGTTGAAAATGGATCTTTTTAATTGAAAATTCGTATTTTTTCGCAGAAAAAATCTGCTTCGTTGGAAATGTCCTCTTTATGGTTACAAAGGCTCCTTCTTCTTTGTACAAAACTCATCTTCTTGGTTGAAAAGTCATCTTTTTTATTTAAAAATGTTATCTTTTTTACTTGAAACATATTTGGTTAGGAATTGAACTATTTTGTTGAAATATCATTTTTGTCTTTGTTATATATTAGAAATTATATTTTTCGTTGACAATTCATCTAAATAGTTTGTCTTTCTGGTTAGAAAATTTAACTATTTGGTTGAAAATGCAACTGTTTTTGGGTGAAGTTTCATTTTTTAAAAATTAAAAATGAAACTATTTGGTTGCAAATTTATGTTTGCAGGTGGGAAATTCAAGTATTTGATTTGAAGTTTTAACAGTTTTGTTGCAAATACAACTATTTTGTTGAGCATTCATTCGTTTTTATTAAAAATTAATTTGGTTGTTGTTGTAAAGATTAATAAATTTAGTTAAAAATTCTACTATTATGTAGAAAATTTAATTATTTTGTTAAAAACTCAAATGTTTTGTTGGAAATTTAATAGTTTTGTTCAAGATTCATAATTTTCTTTAAATCCAACTGTTTGGTTAAAAATTTAATTATTTTGTTAGAAATTCCATTATTTTATTGAAAATTTAATTATTTTGTTGAAAATTTAACAGTTGTGTAGTAGATGCATAAATTTGGATAATTTTTTTTTAACTGAACAGTTTTATTAAAGATTGATACATTTTGTTTAAAATTTAACTATTCGGTTGAAAATTTAATTATTTTGTTGAAAAGTTTAGAAGTTTTGTCGAAGGTTCATGAATTTAGTTTAAAAAATCAACTATTTGGAAAATTCAACTGTTTTTTTGAACATTCATCTGAGTCTATTTTGACAAAGAATTTGTACATTTGAATTAAAAATTTCCCTTTTTTTGCAAATGAAACTGTATTCTCAAAAGTTTAATTGTCTGGTTGAAATAGCAACTATTACATTAAAATTTAACTTGTGCATTTTTCTTGTGAATTAATATTTCTAGTTTGAAAATTGAACTGTTTTGTGCAAATTTAATTGCTTTATTGAAAATCCCACTTCTTGGTTAGAAATTAATTAAATTCATTTAACTTTTTGAAAATTAATTTTTTATGATATATCAACCATTATATTTTTCCATGACAATTGACCTTTTTGTTAAAAATTCTACTGCTATCTAAATAATTCGACTATTTGGCTAGGATATTTATCTATTTCGTTGAAAATTTAATTATTTTGCTGAAAATTCAAGTGTATTATAAACAATTAAATTATTTCGTTGATTATTTTTTGGTTTGAAAAATAATCTTTCTTGGTTGACAAGTCATCTTTTTTGATTAAAATAAATAAAATTTTAAATTTTAATCTGAAATTCTTTGATTTCATTTATTGAATATTCTATGTTAAAAATGTTAAAAGATTAAAATGCTGGTCTTTGAATATTAATGATTAGGAAAAATGAAAAATTGGTCAGGAAAAAGTCCGGGAATTTTGAGAATGAAGTTTTGCGACCGCCCTGTTTTAGAATGTCTTGTCCAAATTTGATCGTCGGTGTTGATTTTTTTTTTAGTAATTTTAGTTTTTTTAGGTTTAGCACTAAAGTGGTGTATTTAAAAAATATTAATTTTTTGAAACGAGGTAAAGTCTTTTTGATTTCTTGTTGTTGGTTCGCCGAGGTGTAAGTAATTTGATGTTATTTTCTAGGAATGTTTGAGTGACTTCTTTAAAGGAGTAAACTAACTCTCTTTTATTCTATATTGAGACAGATCCTCTCTCCTTTCTCTCGCTTCCCGCCTCTTTGATAAAAAAGGCTGCAGAATTGCATCTGCTCGAGCCGGACACTCAGTATACACGAGTCGAGTATGTAAGCCTGCATACAGGTTTATCTCAAAGTAACTTTCCAACCTGGGAACTTAGAACTTTATTAGACGGATATCCACTTCTTCTACTTTATGATCCTCAAAAACACAAAAAGAATGGCTCATTTCCATTCTCAATTAAATTACGATATCTATTTCATATGTTAGGAAGAAATCTAATTTATTTTAAACTTGTCTAATTAATTTCATTAAAGCTTTACATTTTTTTCAATCAGTAAGTAAATTTCAATGTTTATTTAAATTTTCAGCATCATCATTATATCTATTTTTTTTATTTGGAGGGAAAAACAATTTTTAGTGCATAATATTGCTATTTCAACAACAAAAATTTAATTTTTAATTAAAAGCAGTTGAAATTATTTAAAAACTGTGAACTGTTTTCCAAAAGAGACGAATTTTAATCAAGAAAGTTAATTTTTAACTCAAATTGTGAATCCCTAACGAAAATTATGAATTTTTAATAGACCAGCTTTTATAATTTCAGTCATGTTGATATTTTAACCAAAGAATATTTTTATTTTAAACTAGAAACAGTCTAATCCCACTAAGAAAAAATGTTCAAAAAAGTGAATAAATCCTCAATGAAAAAATATTAATTTTCAACAACAACAAAATTAATTTATCATAACATAATGTCATTTAAAATCAAAATTATTTAAATTAAATCATCGCGGCGAATTTTCAACAAAATAACTAAATCCTGAATGAAAGTAGAATAATTTTCAAACAAAAATTTGAATTTTTAATGAATGAATGATGAAATTTCTACCAAAATATTTTTAAGTCAAAAAAGAAAGAAAAAACTTTAACCAAATTATAATTCGGGGGGAAAAATAATTTGTAATGCAAAATAAAAATTTTGAGTAACTAGGCTTGAAGTTTAGTTGTTTATTTGTTTTAAGGTTACATAAATATAATTTTCCGAAGTTTCGTGAGAAAATTCAATAAGATTTTGGAAGGTTTCAGATACGTCAACAAGTTATCTAGAAAATGTATAAGCAAGTTTTCTTATTTTACAAGATTTTAGCAAATTTTAGGAAAAATTCGATTCAGTGTAAAAAACATTTAGGACTTGCAGAAGTTTGGAAGAAAATTAATATTTTTTTTGAAAATTTAACTACCGGTTTGAATGTTGACTTACTTTGTTAAACATTGCTTTTTAAAAAGTTTTTATCAATCTATTAAAGTTTATAAATTTTTTTTTGAGTTAATAGGAAATTTAAACTTCTGTATGATATTTTCAAAATATAAACCTTTTCAAGTTCCTTAACTTTTAAATTAAAATTTTATTTTGTAAGTTGAATATAATAATCTCTTTAGTTGAAAATTAAACCTTCTTTTTGAAAATTCGTATTTTGTCTTGAAAATTTCATATCTTCTGGTAAAAATTTAATTTTGTTTGTTTAAAAATGTAACTGTTTGGTTGAAAATTCGTTTTTTAGGGGAAATCAAATGTTTTTGATTTAAAATAAAAATATTTTTAAATTGCTTTATCAACTACGACGTTTTTTTAAATGGGAATTCATATTTTTTGGTTGAAAATTCAACTACTTGGTTGCATTTTTAATTATTTGACACTCGAACTATTTTGTTGAAAATTACTTTATTTTACTGAACATTTAACCATTCCTTTTTTCGTCAAGATTCATAATTACTTTAGTTGGAAACTACATTTTTTGTTGAAGATTCATCATTTTAGTAACAATTTGAAACTTCTTCTTGTTTGACAAAAATTAATCTTCTTGCTTAAAAATTAAATCTTTGCTTAAAAATGCGTCTGTTTGGTTGAATTCAACTGTTTTGTTTTTAAATTAAACATTAAAATTTTTGTTGGTTGAAATATCAATTACACCAGCAAAATTCTTGTATTTTGTTAAAAAATTTGAAACGGCCCCTTATGAAATGCATTTTCAGGAAATAAATCTTACTTTCAACTTTTCAGTTTGATTTTTTTTTAATTTTTGCAATTTGTTTATCCTTTTCTTATCGGGAATGAATCGGGAGTGTGCCATTACGGTTAAAAATTCGTCCCTTTGGTATAAAAATAATCTTTTTGGTTCAGAATTCATATTCATGTTTAAAAATTCAAGAATTCGCTTGAAATTTTATTTTTTTCTTGAATAAAAATTTTATCTTCCATAAGAATTTAACAGTTTTTCTGATTTATTTTTCAATTCAACTGTTTTTTTAATTTTAAATTAAAAACTTTTTTAGTTTAAATATCAAATACTACGTTTTTCGTTTCCCATTTATCTGTCTTGGTTCAAAATTAAACTTATTTCGTTAAAAGTTGAACTACTTTGTTAAAAAATCCTCTCTTTGGTTGAAAATTCGTGTTTTTGTGTGAAAATAAATTTTTTAGACTGAAAATTTTACTATTCCATTTTTTGTAAAATAATCTTTCTTAGTAGAGAATTCAACTACTATTTGTTTAAAAATTCATGTATTTTGTTGAAAAATTGGCTTTTTTGGTTAAAAATTAACCTTCTTGTTCAAAATTCATATTTGGCTTGCAAATTTAAGAATGTGGTGGAATTTTTTTTTTGTGGATTCAAAAATCTTTCTTGATTAAAAATTAAAATAATTGATTAGAAATTAAATTTCTGATTAAAAATTCGCATTTTTTTTAAAACTCAACTACATTGTAGAAATTTTATCTTTGTTTGAAAATCCAACTATTTGGTTGAGTTTTTGGTTCAAATGTAATTATTTTGTGGATGAGGAATTTTCGTCTTTAAAAATTAATTTTTTAAACCGAAAATTCCACTATTTCGTTGAAAATTCATCTTTTTCGTTTATAGAAAATTAATCTTGTTTGTTGAAAATTCAAAAATTTTGTTGAAAATTTTCTTAATCCCCGACTGAAAAATCTTTCTTGGTTGAAAATTGAACCATTTTGTTAAAAATAATCTTTTTTGTTTGTTAAAAATTTATTTTAGACTGCAAATTTTACTATTTTATTTTTGTTTGAAACATGATCTTTCTTAGTACAAAATTAAACTATTTGGTGAAAAGTTGACGTACATTGTTAAAAATTTATCTTGGTTGAAAATTGATTCTGTTTAGTATAAAATTGAACTGTTTTGTTGAAAATTTACGCGTGTTGTTACAATTTGTTCATTTTGGTTAGAAATGAACCTTCTTTAGTTAAAAATTCATATTGGCTTGCAAATTCAACAAATTTGGTTCAAATTTCTTTCTTTGATTGAAAATTGGTCTTTTTGGTGTAATACAATAACTATTTTTGATTTAAAATAATAATATTCATAGCTTAAAATATCAACTGTTATATTTTTTGTTGAGAATTATATTTTTGTTGTTGTTGAAAATGAACCATTTTGGATAAAAAATATATCTCTTTAGTTAAAAGTGTAACTATTTGATTAAAAATACATGTATTTTGTTCAAAATTCATCTTTTGGCTTGAAAAGTAAACAATTTGATTGACATTTTTTTTCATTCTTGACTAAAAAACCTTTCATTATTGCAAAATCCATCTAAAAAATATGATATTTAAAAATAGCGATTTTTAACGAAGTAGTTCAACTTTTAACCAATTAGTTGAATTTTCAAACGAAAAAGATGAATTTTCAACAAAAAAATGTAATAGTTGATGTTTCAATCAAAAAATAATTTCATGCGAAATCGAAATCACTCAAATTGCAAATTTGATCTTTTGGCTTGAAAATGCAACAATCTGATTGCAAATTTTTTCTTTCTCAACTGAAATATTTGCCATGATTAAAAATTCAACTATTTTGGTGGAAAAATCAACTACTTTGTTTGAGAATTCTGTTTCTTGTTGAATTGAACTGTTTGAAAAAAATTAAAATTTTTGTTGGTTGAAATATGAATGACAGCATAAAAATGCATGTATTTTGTGGAAAATTTGGCACGGCCCCTTATGTAGTGTATTTTAAGGAATTAAATCTCACTTTCAACTTTTCATTTTCACTGGAATGAAAATAAGAAGGTTCTTCAAAGAGTCGAAAAATAAGAAGTCGTGCGTAAAGGGGCCAAAGGCTTGGTTCCAATCGGATCATTTCATTGAATTCTTTTCCCTTTTCTTATCGGGAATGAATCGCGAATGAATCGAGAGTAATCCCCGAGTTGTTACTTAGTAGTGATCTGAAATTTCAACTAGGCGTGATGTGCCGTTACGGAGCAGGAGGAGGAGGAGGAGGAAGAGGAGGAGGAAGAGGAGGAGGAGGTGGAGATATTGTGCAGAGTGCATCTTGAGGAGGGTGGGAGGGGATGGGAAGTTACTTTATGGTAACCCTGTACATTGCACCGGGCGGCCGGCTCTCTCAGCGAGTAAGAGCGTAAGAGTAACTGAAGTAAAGCCAGGTTGGTGCCCCCGCCAGGGTGAACGAACGGGTACGGGTACGCTCAGGCAAAAGCGAACCCGTGTACCTCCACCTCCTCTTTTATTTATTCTCATCCTCTCTGTACCAGCCTCTTTCAGCAAAACCTTCAGCGAAACCTCCTGCGTCTTCATCTCTGACGTCACCCAAAAAATCCAGCCCCAAATTTAAAACCAGGAGCCTGCAAATCGTCCCTAAATGTTCAAGTCGATTTTGTGCAAACCACAATTTCAGGTATTCGGATTTTGAGATCTTTTCGGTATGCAGAGTGTCTACTAACATGGAAAACCTGACATTTTCATGTACCTGGAATTATCAAGGCATTTTTTTCAAGTCCGACATTTTTCGATTGTGCTTAAAGACGAATTTTGAACAAAATAGTTCCACTTTTAAGCCAGTTGTTTAATTTTAAAAGAAAAAAGATGAATTCCCAACAAAACAGTGGAACTCTCAGCTATAACCGATTACTTTTCAAAGAAGCAGTGGAATTTTTATTAAAAATGTTGTATTTACTTCCAAAAAATACGATTTTTTAACGAACTACATCAATTTTCAACCAAATAGACAAATTTTGGAGAAACAAATAATTTTTACAAAATAGTTGAAGATTCAACCAAATACAGTTGAATTTAATAAAGAAGACGAATTTTCAACAAATTAGTTAAATCCTCCATCCAAACATTTTCGTTCTTTTAACCCAGCAGTTGCATTTTTAACAAAGAAAGATTTAATTTCTACCTAAAGAGGTAAACTTGTAAACCAAAAAGACAAATTTTCAATGAAAGAATTGCATTTTCAACCAAGAAGAATACTACCAAAAAAAATTAACAACATACGCATCACTTTTAAACCAAATAAATGAATTTCGAACTAATAAAGATAACATTTTAACAAAATAGTTATTTTTTAATAAAATAATTGAATTTTCAACCTAAAAATTGAATTTTCTGACAAATGTTGCATTTTAAAATAAAAAATATTAAATTCCTAAATAAATGAATTTTTAATCCAAAAAGACGTATTTTCAGCAAAAGTCTTAAATTTTTTAGTCAAGAAGGGAAAAATTCAAAAATGAGCAGCTGAATTTTCAATCAAATAGTAGAATTTTCTACCAAACTTTTCAATGAAAAAGTTAATTTTCACGCAAATCAGGAATGTTTTGCAAAAAGTTGCACTTTCAACCAAAAAGGGATGAATTTTTACACAAAAAACACGAATTTTCTAGAAAAGAATTGCATTTTCAAGTCAAAAAGATTTTTCATACA
>NC_046665.1:110202788-110224952 GCF_010883055.1 Belonocnema kinseyi | reverse complement strand
AATAGTTTAATATTTAACCTAAAAATATTATTTTTCAATAACAAGTTATTTTTCTACCAAATAATTTAATTTTCAGCCTAAAAATGGAATTTTCTGACAAATTTTGCATTTTAAAATAAGAAAGATTAAATTCCTACAAAATAAATGAATTTTTAAACAAAAAAGACGTATTTTCATCAAAAAAATTACATTTTTTAGTCAAGAAGGGATAAATTCAAAAATAAGCAGTTGAATTTTCAATCAAAATTTTCAACCAAACTTTTCAATGAAAAATTTAATTTTCAATAAAATTAGGAAAATGTTTTGCAAAAAAGTTGCACGTTTAACCAAAAAGAGATAAATTTTTACACAAAAAACATGAATTTTCTATAAAATAATTGAATTTCAACTAAGAAAGATTTTTCATACAAGAAGAAAAAAAATCAAAACTTAAAGTTAATTTGAAACCAAAAAGTTTATTTTTCTACCACATCGTTGAATTTCCGAGCTAAACAGACGAATTTTTAATAAAAAAGCTTATTTTTAACTAAATATACGAATTTTTAACAAAACAGTTAAATTTTCAACAATAAAGGTCATTTTCAATCAAATAGATTAGTTTTCGACCAAACTGTTTAAATTTTAAGCAAAAAATACGAATTTGCTATGAAAAATTGTACCTGGAAAAATCTATAATTACCTGCTAGAAACCTGAAATTGTAGAGTAATTTTTTCTAGGATTTTAAGTAGATACTCTGGTTTATCTCTAGTTGAGGGCTTGAACTCACGCCACTTTTTACTTTTTTTTATGGATGCTACTATTATGAGAAAAAATGCTACTAATGCTACTATTTTTTATTTCCGCTATTTCCCTCTTTGGTTGAGAATTCATGTGTTGGTTACAATTTTTATTGTTTGGTTGAAAATTGTATTATTATTTATTTATTTTTTTTGAAAATTCACTTTTTTTGGTTGAAAGCAAATCTGTTTTTGTTTAAGATTCAACTATTTTGCTGAAAATTCTTTCTTTTTTAAGATTGAAATCAACTGTTTTTGATTTAAGATTAATATCTTTTTAAGTTCAAATATTAACTGTCGAGTTGAAAATACGTTTCATTTTTGGTTGAAAATTAATGTTTTTAACTAGAAATTTAAATATTCCATTTTTGGTTGAGAGTTTATCTTTTTTAGTTTAAAACTCAACTAATTGATTAAAAGTTGAGCTACTTAGTAAAAAATTCATTGTTTGGTTGAAGATTAATCTTTTTGGTTCAAAATTCAACTATTTTATTGAAAATTCAAGTTCTCAGTTAATAAATCAACTTTTTGTTTGAAAACTCTACTCTAGTTGATTATTCCATTCTTATTTTGAAGGTTCATTGTTTTGGTTGAAATTTTAACAACTTTTTTGAAAATTCGTTTTTCTTTTTGGGATAAATATTCATATATTTTGTTGAAAATTCGTCTTTTTTTGGTTGAAAATGTAACTGCTTGGTCATATTTTTTGTCGAACTGTTTTTTATTATAAAATGCACGTTCCTTTATCTTGAAGTTTTTTTTATCGTTCAACATTGATTTCTCTAGCTGAAATTTTTAATTTTCCATTTTTGATTGAAAATGTATAATTTTTAGTTAACAATCAACTACTTTGTGGAAAAGGACGTATTTTTTCAAAAATTTGTTTTTATGGGTTGAAAATTAATCTTCTTGGTTGATCATTTATCTTTTTGGGCAAAAAACTCCAATAATTGTGTAAAAAATTAAACTTTTGTTGAAAATTCAACTGTTCCGTATAAAACGTATTTTTTCGGCATGAAAATTCATTTCGTTTGGTAGAAATTTATTAATTTTTTGTATTGAACAGTCTTCTTGGTTTGAACATTCATCTTTGTAGATTTAAAATTCAATTATTTGCTTAAAAATTTAACTTTATGTTAAAAGTTCGTCTATTTTTCTTCAAAGATCAACCACCTCCTTGAAAATTAGTATTTTTCTGTTTAAATTAAACTATTTGGTTAATAAATGTACTTTTTTGTGGAAAATTAATCATTTTGGTTGAAAATTTAACTATATAATTGAAAATCTAAAATTTCGACTTGAAATCTTAGGAATATGCTACCTAAATTAATTTTATTAAAAATAATTTATTCCCCTATTTTTGTGAAAAATCACCCTATTTAACCTATTTTGATATCACTTTGGGTTTTAAAGTCTGATGCCGAAAAATAATACAATTCATCATTTGTTTTGTTTATTTTACTGTATTAATTGTTGATAAATTAAACATTTAATTTCGTTTAAAAATTGATTATTTGTAATTAAAAGAGTTAAAAAATAAGTAATTTGTTTGAATGACATTCTAGAGTATAAAATTTGAAATTGCACTGTTTTCAGCTTTACTCAGTGGTTTTTTAACTTGAATAAAATTTCAAAATGATATTGTTTAAAGTCTATAACTTTATCAACAATTATTTAAAAATTAACTATAAAATTCTCTGTGAAAAAATGCCAAGAATGGTATAATTCCTATTGTGCAGTCTTCAATTTTTAATAGTTGAGTAATTTTAAGTTTATAAATTATTAAATAGAATTGACAGTTTACAGCTAAAAGCATTTAAAATTTAACAATTTTTGACTTCGATAATTTTAGATTAAAATAGATTTGAAAACTTTAAAATTAAAATTTGTAATCCAATAAATGATTTATCAATTGTATGTTTGAAGCGTGCAAAGTCGATCAATTAAAAATCGAAAGGGTTTGAAATTCAATTATTTTAAATAAATAGCTCTCAATATTGTGTGGTTTTGATTAAATAGTTATTAAACTTAAAAACGGTCTAAATTGAATAATTAAAAAATAAAGTCTTTTGAAATCAAATAATTTTTTATTCAATTTTATGAAAAAATCTCAATATTTGAAATGTTTAAAATTTAAAAAATGTACAATCATAAAAGAAAGCATTAATCTTGAACAGTGAATGAGTAACCGAAAATCCCAATTTAAGTTTTACAAAAGGAAAATAATTATATAATGTAAAATGATAGAGTTTAAAATGGAATAAAAACTTGACATTTTTCGACTTTACAAGATGATAAATTCAAAAAGTTATTAAAATTACTCTCACTTTCAGGTGTCGTAATATTTAGATATGAAGACGGTTTTCAAATTTTAGATTCGAAATTTTAGTTCTTTTATTATCTTTCAGTCTTTCCAAATTTCTGGCGTTTTCAAGTTTTAGTTTTTTTTTCAAATTTCGGATCCATTTGAATTTTAAGCATCTTTAAAATTCATTCAGCTTTAGGATTTTTTTATTTTTTTTCAAGCTATACAAGTACTAGCGCCCTGCTTATTTGCTCATTTCTGGTAAATTCTGATTCAATATTCTACATATAGTTCCTTCACCAAAAAAGAGTGTTAAAATCCATTATCACGAGATAAAACAATTACCTTGAAGATATTGTTATTATTTTTTATAGTAGCAGAAATTAAGTCTCTATAATGAAGAGATTAAAAACTGGAGTTTCAAATTACGTCAGAATCTGAATCACTGCTTTCTATTTTCTGCAGAGTAGAGAATCAGTAGTCATGCATTATTCAAATATCTCAAGTGGGAAAGATTTTATTAATGATGATGCACATAGTGCTTTCATCGGTCATAAATTCTTTCGGATTCCTCAGAAATTATTTGATTCTTATTAGAAACTTCTTAATTACAAGTTTTAACTTTTCAATCACTTTTTGAATAATTCTCAAAAGAACCTGCACTAATCCAAATATTGTTTTTAAAATAAAATTTTTGAATTATTTTAAAATTATTCAATCTTTATTTAAACTATTATTCTCTAGGATTCAATAAGATAATCCAACTATTTTTGGTTGAAATTTGAAAATTTATTTATATTGTTCAAAAGTCATCCTTTTTGGTCAATAATTTAACTATTTTGTTAAAAATTCTTCTTTTTTTGGATGATTGAAACCATTTTTTAATTTAAAATAATGTTTTTTGTTTAAATGTCAGCTATAACATTTTTCGGTGAGAGTTCCTGTTTTGAATTGAATATTTTTGTATTTAAAATTAATAATCTTTTGGACTTAAATATCAACTATATGTTACAATTTTTTTTTAAATTCACCTTCTTTGGTTGGAAGTTCAACTATTAGGTTGGAAGTTGAACTAGTTTGCTGAAAATTAATTTTTTTTTTGGTTGAAGATTTACCATTATATTTCAACATTTATTATTTACTTATTTAAAAAATTTACTATTCGTTAAAAATGAAATTTTTGTTGGAAATTAATATTTTCGGGTTGAAAATTCAATAATTTAGTTGAAATTTTTTTTTCTCTCTTTACTGAAAATTCTTTTTTGGTTGATAATTCAACTACTTGATTCAAATTATAACTACATTATTTGAAAATTCATTTTTTTTGGTTTATGATTTATCATTTTAGTTGAAAATTTATCCATTTGGTTAAAGATTGATTATTTTATTTATAATTTTATATCGTTGGTTAAGAATGTTACTATTTTGTAGAAAAATCGTATTTTTTTAGATGAATTCCACAACTTTTTAACTAAAATTATTGTTTTGTTTTTGTTTGAAATTTCAATTATAACAGTTGGCATTCATAATTCACGTTTTCCATTAAATTTTCTTTTATTTAAAATTAAAATTTTTTCAGGCTAAAATATCAACTATTGCAATTTTGGTTGAAAATTTACACCTTTTGGTTGAAAATTCAACTATGAGATTTGAATTTGAACTACTTTGTTCGAAAATTAATTTGTTGTTTAAGATTCATAATTTTATTTCAAAATTCCTTTATTTGGTTAAAAATTCTACTGTTTGTTAAAAATTATTATTTTTTTTTTAAATTAATATTTTCGGGTTGAAAATTTGTCAATTTAGTTAAATTTTTTCCCCTTTCGAGTGAATATTATTTTTTGGGTGATAATTCAACTACTTGGTTCAAATTTGGACTATATAATATGTAATTATTTTGTGGAAAATTCGGTTGACTAGTTTTTTGAAAATTTATTTTTTAAATAAAAATGCATCATTTCAGGTGAAAGTTTATTTATTTGATTAAGAATCCTACTACTTATTTAAATATGATCCTTTTTTTTTGAAAATCAAACAATTTTGTTGAAATTTGCTATCTCCTGGCAGAAAATTTGTGTTGTTATTAAAAACTCAACTATTAGTTTGGAAATTGAACTAGTTTGTTGAAAATTAATTTTTTTGGCTGACGATTCATCATTTTGTGTAAGGTTTTAAATATTTTAAAATATTCCAAATGATTTTATTAGATTTTTCCGAGATTTTTAATGATTTTAAGCGGTTTTAAAAGCTGTCAACTTTCAACGTATTTTATTTAATTTGGTCAGATTTGAGAAAATATCAGATGTCAGGCAATTTTACGCGATTTTATAATATTTTAATGGATAGCAAACAATTCATTCACAAGAAGTGAGGGATTTCCTGGCATTTTAAAAATTGCAAGAGTTTTTTCAAAATATTTTGCCATTCATTTGAAATCCTTCCGATCTCTTATTAATTTATCCTGAATTCTTTTTAAATTTTTTAAATTCATTTGCATTTTTCTAAATTCACTAAATTCTGCTTAATTCAATTGATTTAAATTTTGTTTTTAATTAATTCATCTTGAAGTCTTTTATATTCACCTTGAATTCTGAGGCATTTTATCAAATTCTTGTGAATTGCCTTGAATTTTTCTTAACTCATTTCAAACTTACTGAATTCATTGCATTTTTCCATATCTTTGAATTTTTTCAATTCATCTGAATTTTTTGTAATTCGCTTTAAGTTTCTCTAAGTTGTCTCCAACTTTACTGAAATCAATGTAATTTTTTCCCAATCCATTTGAATTCTTTTGAATTTAACTTGAATTGTTTTTAAGTCTTATGAATTTATCCTGAATTGGTTAAAGCTCAGCTGAAATCTTTATAAATTTCATCGGATTCTTTTAAATTCTTTTAAACTCAAGGGAAGATTAGTCACATTATTAATGTACTTACTCACATTAAGTCAGTTTTTGCGTTAGAAGTTAATCACTTTCTGTTTAAATAGGTCGCTTTTCACTTTTTTTAAAGGTAAATTAGGTTATGGCGACCCTGAGAATATTAAATAAAAAATTTATCCTTTGTAATTAAAAATTGTTTTATTCTATTTAGAAAAGATTTTACAATCTACACTAAAAATGTTTTTAATTAGAATTTTGATATTTAAATGTTAATAGTCAGGGAAATTCCTTTTTAGATTGAAAAGAAAATTGCAGAAGCTGATAATAATCGTAAAACGTAAGGGAGAAATTTTGGAACTTGGAAGCGTGGAGAGAGATACGTAGTCTGTCCATAAAGTATCCGACCTTTTGCTCTCATTTGGTTTCTAGTTGTGCTAGTGTCTAAAACGGGCATTTAAAATTTAGGGGCAACCTCTATGAGGTACCCTGCCAAATAAAAGGGACCTGCGAGCCTTCAGTTAAATAGTGTACGCAGTTGTGTAAACGTCGAACCACGTACGCTTCGTATTTCAGGATGACGGAAAGCATCGAACAAAGAGTGTGAATTAAATTTGGTCAAAAACATAGCCATTCATGTTTGGGAACTACCGTAATGATTCGGAAAGTGTACAAAGTTGGGTCTGTAAGTCATACTCAAACTAAAGAGTGGTTTAGGTGATTTAAAGGTGTCCGTACTTAAATGTAAATGGATCGTTGTTCTGGCAGGCTATCAAATGCCAAAAAAAAGAGTTTTACCAAGAAGTTCTGAAGCGATTTCGTGACGTAGTAATAAGGAAATGGTCAGATTTGTGAGAGATTGGTTGCTAGGTTTTTTACCACGACAACGTATCTGCGCATTCATCGCAGCTTATTCAGCAATTTCTGATGAAACACGGCTTTACACGAAATTGGCTATTCTGATAAGGTACCTTTAAGGAGTATTTCCGAAAGTGGGATGATCACTTGAAGAAGATCCTATTTTCCAAAGGTGAGAATTTTGAAGGGGTCGGATACTTTCCGGACAGACCTCGTACAAATGACGTGTGAATGCGAAATTAATAAAAGAATTGTAGGTTCGCATAGTTAGTTAAATAATTATTTTCTGAAAAAATTCTTCTTTGATGAAAACTATGGAAAGCATCGGAGAAGTGTAGTTTATACATCAGGTGAAATAGGAATAGGATTAGGAGTAAGGAGGAATGTCGGATTATACTTACACCTCTTGCAATGCGTTGTTTAGTATTTCACAGCAAATTAATTTATCCTTGCTTCTTACTATCTGTAGCAGGCATGTGGAATAAAATTGTGGACCTGTTGTAATTGCGATGAAGTATGGTTCCTTTCTGCGTCACTTATTCACGATTTATAACATCCCGGATTTCTCACACTCAGGAAAATATTTCTTTTCACTTAATGAAACCGTGTCTTTAACATAATTTTTTTTCTATCTAAAAATAGCGTCCTGATGAAAAGAATTATTTGGAAGTGAAGAAATATTTTCATTGAAAAAAAAACATTTCTTTTAACCAAAGAAAGTTCTTGGAATGAAAAGAAATTTCTTTAAATAAAATAATATTTTTCTGAGTGCACCACGTTTACATTAACTCTGAAAATGACTTGACATTCAAACTTATTATAGCCTGATTGTTAAATTTGATTTGAAAACCTGTTGATTGACCTTCGTACCAGAATTGTGTTGACTCTAGTTGTAAACAACACGAATCTCGCCCTTATCTTTATCGGGTAATATAGTTGATTAAAAAAAATGCGGAAGCTCATTTTCCTCTGAGGCTTATAATGGCTAGAGCCCAAAGTCTTAAAGCTATTTTTATAAAGCCTGGTTTTTTTACTTCGCCATCCACCGGCTGTATTATAGCCAAGTGCATGATAGAGAGATCTACATTTTAAAGTGGGATCCGAACCACCAGAACCTCGTTAAAAGTATGTAGAAAAATATCGAGCTGTAACGATTCAGGTTTCGAACCCCGGACCTCTTAATCTGCATTATTAGTGGGCTTGTATTAATTCGAATGCAGCATAACAATTTACTAGGCCTAAAAAATTCTAGGGAAAACCTAGAAGTCAGGGAAAAGTCAGGGATTTTGGAAAAAAATTATGAAAGTCTGGGTGTTTTGTTGGTCAGTGAAAAGTTAGGGATTGTTAAAAATGCTTGTGAAAGTCAGGGAATTTAGTCGATTAGGGAAGAGTCGGGACTCTTTGAAAAAAACTTGTAAGAGTCGGAGAATTTTGTTAGACAAGAGTTTTAGATTTTAGAAGAAAAAAACTTTTTAAAGTCGGGGAATTTTGATGATCAAGAAAAGTCAGGGTTTTTTTTGAATAAACAATTTGTTGAAGTAAGGGAATTTTGTTGATAAGGAAAAGTCAGGGATTTTTTAATAAAAAAACTTGTAAAAGTTAGGGAAGTTTTTTGGGCAGGGGAAATTAAGGGATTGAAAAAAATCGGTTAAAACTCAGGAAATTTTGGTGGCCAGGCAAAATTAAGGCACAGTTGAGGATTTTTGAAAAAAGCTGGTAAAATTCATAGAACTTTGTCGGCCAGGGAAAAGTTTTAGATTTTTGAAAAAAAAAAAACCTTTCAAAGTCAAGGAATTTTGTTAATTGTAGAAAGACAGATATTTTTGAAAAAAACTTGTAGAAATGAGGGAATTCTGTTGAGCAGAGAAAAGTCAGGGATTTTTGAAAAAAACTGGTAAAAGTCATGGAATTTTGTTGACCAGGAAGAGTCAGGGGGTTTTGAAAAAAAATTGGTAAAAGTTAGGTAATTTCGTTTGACCGAGAAAAATAAGGGATAAAAAAAGGTTAAAAGTCAGGGAATTATGTTTTTCAGGATAAATTGGTGTACAGTCAGACATTCTTCAAAAAGGTTGTAAAAGTCATAGGATCTTGTTGGTTAGATAAATTAGAGATTTCTGAAGAAAAAAAACTTGGTGAAGTGAGGGAATTTTTTCAAGCAGGGAAAATTCAGGGATTTTTGAAAAAAAAACTGGTAAGAGTCAGGGAATTGTGTTGATGTAGAAAAGTCAGGGATTTTTGAATAAAAATTTTTAAAAGTGAGGGAATTTGGTTGATTTTAAGTTATTTTTGAAGATTGCAAAGTAAGTAGTTAGATTCAAAGTAATAATTACCTGTAATAAGTATGAAATAGGAAATCTTGGAACGAAATATCTAATTATAATTATAAGTATCACGTTTTAATGACCAATTAAGGATTTTTTAGAAGATGAAATATTCTTGATTATGAGAACGATTTAAAAAAATAAATTCTTATAGAACAGATTTTTTTCTAAATGCAAAAATAAATGTTAAATCTTTTCCCTATTTCCCCATTTTCAACTCTTTTGCGCTCTGAACCCTGAAAATTTTATATCAAATGATATAATGCAATTTAAAATAATTTCGATATCAAATTTTTGGAAATTTTGATAAATAAAGTTGTCAAATTATAAAACAAGGTCGTACTTCTTCATCTCAAATCTCCCTTACTGTTCTTTTTTCAGTCTAATGCACTGGATCAGTCCCTAGATTAATAAAATGAGTGGATTTCGTCGATGGATAGGCTGCCTGATCTTACAAGTGAATAGGAAAAAATCTCCATCACGATGAAACGAAGGTAGACCAAGTCACTATTTATGGGATGCAAATTATATTCCAAAAGGGAGCAAAAAATGTCTTTTAGGTTAAATATAAAATTTAAATTGATTTTGAATACATTATTTAAGAAAATAGTTATAATTATTCGAGTAAAGTAATAATAAGAAATTAGTAAGCAGGCAGATGTGTAAAACTACGGATATGTTAATTAAAAAAATTGTATTTGTACTCCAGTGCAATTTGTGTACCTCGACTTCTTAGTGAAATGGGGAATGGGAAGTGATGGGAAAATGGAGGAGGGGAAGTGGGGGGCATAAGCGAAAAATGTGATGAGGGTAATAGTGGAATTAGAGGAAATGAGGGAAAGGAGAGTAGGATAACTGAAGGAAGGTGGAGTAGGATAAGTGTGAGATGTGGAAATGACGGGGGTGGGATAACTAAGGTAAAATTAGGGAAGGTGAAGTGATGGAGAAATGGTGGAGGGGAAGTAGTGGACATAACGGGAAATTGTGGACGGGAAGTAGGGGAAATGAGGAAAGGAGAAGTACCGGTAATAAGGAAAAGAGAAGTAGCGGAAATAAGGAGAGAGAAAGTATCGAAAATAAGGGGAGAGGTAGTGATGAGAAATGAGGGTCGGGGTGATGGAGGATGATTAAGGGAAATTATAATAAGGTTAGTAGAGGAAATGAGGAGAGAGGAAATTAAATAAGTGAGATGAGGGGAATGGGAGGTATGTTAAGTGAGGTGAATTCATATGAGGGGATGTGAGGAGAAATGAGCTGCGGGGAAGTGAGGGGAAATGGAGTGGGCCAGTAGGTATTGAGTGGGCCAGTAGGTGAAATTTTGGGATGGGATGTAAGGGTAAATTAAGTGGAGGGAGTGAGGCGAGGACTAGTAGGGTGTGGGAAAGGGGAGGGAAGGTCAAAGTTTGGGAAGGGCAAGTAGTGGTGCTGGAAGAGATAGGGTGTACGGGAGATAATGTATGGTAGGGGGATGTTTGAACGACTTAATTAACTTGTTGATAGGCTACGAAACTACAGTGAAACTCTGAGACTGGGACGGTTTCTGGGCTTGAAAATGACCCAGATAGAGTGCCGTTTCGTAGAAAACGTTTGCGTCTGAGCGACCGCCGCTCATCCCACGCAGCTCCTTTTACTCCTACTTGCGGCGCGACGTCAATTCTCAGAAGGACTATATCAAGTGGCCCTATCTCTAGGGTTCACAGTAATTTCTTTCGTTTGTTTTTCGATCTGAGAGATTAGGAAAGATCGAACTGACTTATCCAGGTGGATTTATTGAGAACTTTCGAAAAATATTTGCAAGCAGAATTTTAGTTTTTGGGTGCTATAAGGTTGAGAAAAATGTCGAGCGCTTCAATTGTTTGAATGTCAAACGCTTATAAATAACCCGGTAGATTTACGTATTTTGTGCAAAAAAATGCAAAAGTTGCGAAAATCATTTCAACGATAAGTAATAATTTTTATTTTTAATAAAAAATTATAAAATACGCTTACATAAATCAAATTGTCTATTTACGCAAAAAATATTTTAAAATCAATTATTTATAAATCTTGTAAGTATAAATTTTATAACAATTATATAATTATATAACAATTGTCTCTTGTACTCCTTGAGCTCCTACAGTCAGAACAACGTTAAAATTGAAGCACTTCGCAAAAAAGTCACTTATCTTAAGTATAATATCTGTTGGCAAATTATCCGAACTAGATTTAACGTATCCAGGCATAGTTATACTCTACAAAGATAAACAGCTTTACCAAAAAAAAACGTTGCTGATTAATAATTTGGATTGTTTTTATCAAACTGACCATGTATTTTTTTCAGTTTTGTCGGCGCGTGACGTCACTGTTTCGTTCATAAAGTCGACATTTCCTGTTGTTGTCTTGTCACCTCTTAATCAATTATTATAAATGATTAAATAAAAAATTAAGTTTTAATTTAACATTTAAATTTTTTGGCAGTCAAAGTTTATAAAAAAACTTCAATATAAGGCAAACCAAATTTACATGGATGGCCCTATATTAATGTATTTGGTTGAAAATTCCTTTTGTATGGTAGAAAGTTAATCTTCTTGCTTAGAAAATTCATCTTTCTGTTTTGTATTTTAAAACTAAAAATTCAACTGTTCGGTTGAAAATAAATTTTTATTTTGAAAATCCATCTGTTTTACATAAAATTCGTCCTGGCTTGAAAGTTCAGCAATTTGGAAGAGCTTTCATTTCTTTCTTGACTGAAAACAGTTAATTGTTGAAAATTCTTTTTTTCTTGTGGTTGGAAAGTTCATCATTATAGTTCAAGCTATATTTTTGGTTGAAACTTTATTTTTTTTACTGAACAATGTAAATTTTCTATTTTTGGTGGAAGAATTATTATGTTTTTCAATTGAAAATTAATCTTTTTCTTGAAAATTCAGCTTTTTGTGTTGATAGATCTACTGTCATATAAATCATAAATCTTTTTGGCTTGTAAATTTAACTGTTTGCTTGGAAATGAAACAGTTTTTTATCGAAGTTTATTATTTTTTGATTAAAAACACGATCATTTGGTGGAATATTTATCTTTGTAAGTGGAAAATTAAATTATTTATTGAAAATTTAAGTATTTTGGTTAGAAGGCATAATTTTTGGTCAGAAATTCAATCTTCTTTGTGAAACAATCGTATATTTGCACAAAATAATCGTCCTTTGGATTAAAAATTCATTTCTAATTGTTTAAAATTCAACTGTATTCTAAAAAAATAAATTATTTAAATCATAATGCCACCTTTTTTGGTTGAACTTTAATTTTGTTATCGATAAATCATCAGTTTGGTCGAATATCAAGTACTACATTCAAATTAAACGTGTGTATTTTTTGTTGAGAATTCACCTTTGTGGGTTCAAGATCCAACTATTTGGGTAAAAATTTAATTTTGTTTTTTAATTCAACTTTTCGGTTAGAAATTTAATTACGTTCTTGAAAATATATTTGTTGTTTTTATTGTTTGTTGAGTCGAGGAAGTTTGGTGAAATGAGGAGAAATTATGGGGAAATTATTGGAAATGAGGAAAAATAAGGGGTGGGGAAGTAAGGATAATGAGGGTAGGTATAAACTACCAGAAATAGAATGAATATATGGAAAGAGAAGTAGAGAAATTGAGAAAAAATAAGGGGTTGGGAAGTAAGTAAAATGAAGGTAGGTATACAGTAGGAGAAATCTTAGATGGGGGATTAGGGATAATGGGGAGGGAAGTAAAGGTAAATGATTGGTTGGGTAATTTTGGGGTGGAGAAGTGAGGAGAAATTACTGGTGGCGAAATTACGGGGGAGTATGGAAATTGTGGAGAAATAAGAGAAGGGAAAGTAGGGGAAATGAACTTAGGTATAAAGTGGGAGAAATGAGGTGAAGTTATGAGGAGGGGAAGTAGTGAAGGTGAGGAGAAATAAGGGAAGGGGAGCAATAGGGGCAATGATTAGAAATGAGGATTAGTAAGTGGGTGAAGGGAAGTAGGGAAGGGGAGTGTTAGCTGGAAAAGTGAGAAGAGGGGGAAGTACAGGAGGAAGAAGTTGTGCATTGTTGACTCGAAGATTGAAGTGAGGAATGCGGAATGTAGAGGAAAAAGGGAGGGGGATGTTTGAACGACTTAACGAAATCCTCTTTTGTAAGCTCGGCGCCTACTTTGCCCAATTTTTGTTGCTGAAAATTCAACTTTCTTCTAAAAAATTAAATGTTTGGTTGATAGTGCAACTTTTTTTAGTTGAAGTTGATTTATTTTTGTTTGAAAAATCATCTTTCTTGGTTGAAGTTCATTTACTTTGGTTGAAATGAACACATTTTTAAATTTTAATCTGGAATTGTTTTGTTTCATTTAAGAAAGATTCTATGTTAAAAATGTAACAAGGTTAAAATGCTGGTATTTGAATATTAATGACTAGGGAAAAGATAGGGAACAACTTCAAAAATAACCCTTACGTAATTATTGCAAATTAGACTCCGAGTAAGAGAAGGAGAGAGATACGAGAGGTTCGGATAAAGAAGAGACCGAGAGACGAGAGTGGGAGAGAGAATCGCGACATGACGAAGAAGGAGAAAGAAAGAAAGAACGAAAGAAAGTTAGGAAGGAAGGAAGAAAGAAAGAGTGTGGAAGGGATAGAAAGGAGTGAGAAAGGGAGAGGCGCAGAGAAACGAACAGGAAGACAGGGACTCGGGACTAGTTCGACTCTCAGTTGCTTTCCGTCGAACGCGCGTTTACAAGCAAGTCCGACACGCGTGCGTGCATGCCTCGGTAAACTTGCCGTAACCACGTGCCGCAATTTTTGTCTTCTCTCCTCCTTTTTTCTTCCCCTCCCTTACCTTCTCTTCCCTCTCCTTCCCTTATTTATTACCAACAAAAAACTACATTCTTCCTTAAGGTCTTTGAAAATCTTTCTCGATCATTAAATTCATTTTAAATTTATTAACAAAGGGGTAAAGGAGAAAAGACTGGATTTTCAATTTGTATTGAAGACGTAAAAGTTGCGAAGAAACTGGTTCGAACTTGTTAGAACTTTCTTGAACTCGTGCAATTTTCGTGAACTTGGAGCCATTTTTAATGAAGGATTTTGTGATTTTCAGTGATTAGTGAATGACTCTAGTGCTTCGAATTTTAAGAGTTCAAGTTTGTGGTTGAAAGTTGTACATTTGCTGCATAAATTTGACTGAAAGGGGGCAATTTTGGGATCTTAATGTCTTGGATTTATTTATTAGTGAGTCAAGAAATTTGAATTTATTCCTGAAACTATTTTATTTTTTATATAAAGCAGGGTGTCTAGCGTTTTGGAAATTCTTGAAAACCTGCAAAAAAGACCTTGAATTTTTCTCAGGGTTCTGGAATTTTCTTTCCCTTAAAGAAAGCATAGAGTTTTAAATTTCATCCAGGATGACTGCTAGATTGGACAACTAGGAACTTCTTGAGAACTGGAAACCCCGGGAAATGGCATTTAATTAATTTTTTTACCGGGAAGTTTGCAAATTTGTGAAAGAAAAATTTATCCAACCCCTTAAAATGTAACAAATTTTTAATTTTAATTGTTAAATTAAAAGCATTTTTTCGGATTTGAACAATAAACAATTAACAGCACAAGAGAAATAGATAGTTTATTGCAGGATGACTGAATCTGTTCAAGATTTTATATTTTAAAAACATTCAATTTCAAAGTTTTTAATTAAGAAAAAGAAATTTTGTGTAGTAGTTTGCAATATTGGACTGTTTATTTGAAAAGAGCATTTATAAATCAAATATTCAAAACTGAACAATTTCAAACTGAATTGTCTGAAAAAGGAAAGCCTTCAATTTTTGAAATTTTAAAGAGCTAAACTTAAATTTTGAATGTTAATTGTTCTATTTAAACAATTTTTATTTGTAAGTGATGTTGTTAAATCTTATACAGTTTAATTAAAATTTTATATGCTCATTCTGAATTTCGTGAAGAGACACTTCAAAAATTCAAATCAAAATTCTAAAACTTAAATTTTATGCAGTTGATCAATTATTTATTTAGAAAAAATTCTAGTAACTTTAAGAAATGCTCAGAAGTTTTGAAAAGAGACAAACTTAATTGAAAACTAGAAAAGATTTCATAAAATTTAAAACAAAATATAGATCTTTACAGATGTCGAAATAAAATTTGTAAGCTTTTTAAGGATTTGAAAAGGTTTTCAGATAATAATAAAAATATATGAAAAATTCCACGGAAAATTGCAAATGATTTTTTATTTTCAACAATTAATTTTAGGAGAAGATTAAAAAATATTTCAAAAATTGTAAAAAAACTGGTAAATTTTAAAGAATTTTTTTTAATTCGAAGGATTAATGAAAAGTTTCACGAAAAATTTTTATTATTTTTAAAGATATTTATAAGTTTTGAAAAAATTTCAAAAATAATTTGAAATCAAATTCAATTCTGCGTGTAATCAGCTTTTATTAATTAAGATTGGTTGAAATTTAAGAAAATCCTGAACGTCTGAGAAAAATCAGGGAATGTTATTATTGGTTAGGGATTTAAAAAAAGAATCTGGTAAAAACCGGGAAATTTTAAAAGAGTCACTTTAAATACATGTCAAGGATAAGAATTTGGACAATTTTTAATTCTGATTTAAAATTGTTTCTATTTCGTTTATGAAAAATTCTTTGTAAAAAATATTTCAAGATTAAGATTCTCTTCTTTTGTATATATTAGTAGTCAAGGAGAATGAAAAATTTTTCAAGGAAAAGTTAGCGAATTTTCAAAATAAGGTTCGCGGCCGCCCTGATATCATATTCTCGTTAGTAATTTATTGGCCTCGTATTTCTATATGTTTTTTTAGTAGCTTTTTCCTGACGATATATTTTTAGTTAAAAAATTTATTATTTGTTTGAAAATTCCACAAAATACTTAAAAAGTCATTATTTTTGTTTAAAAAATTGGAAGTTTTTCGTTGAAAACAACAATATGTTAAAAATGCATTATTTGGTACTGAAAGTTTAACTATTTTTTTTAAATTTGTCTTTTGTTTGGAAAATCTATGTTCTTTTTTTTGTATTTGGTTGGTTTTGTAATTTGGTTGAAATTAAATCTTCTTTGTTTGAATATTTAAGTATTTTGTTAAAAATTTGCCTTTTTTGGTTGAATTCATTTCTTTTTTTTAAATAAAAATATTTTTGCTTACATTTTCTACTATTAAATTATTCGTTAAAAATTCTTTTTTTTGTTTTTTTTCTTTTTTGAAAATCGAACTGCTTGGTTAAAGGTCGAACAATTTAAAAAAAATTTTTTGTTTATTGCAGATTTACCCTTATAGTTGACACTTCGTTTATTTATTTTTTAATTACAAATTTAATTATTTAATTAGAAGATTCTTAATTTATGTTAAAAATTTATTTCGTTTGATGAAACTTTAACTGCTTTATTAAAAACCAATTTTTTCTTTAAAAAATAACTTTTTCAACTGAGAATATAACTATTCCTTCTTTGGTTCAAAAATTGATTTTTTTTTTAACTTGAAAATTGAACTACTTGTGTAAAAATTGAAATTTAATTAGTTTAATGAAAATTAATTTTTTTTTATTAAATTTTTTTCTCATTTTTGACTGAAAGTCGAGGTTTTTTAAAGTTAAAAATTCGATTTTATTGGAAAATTAATCTTCTTGATTGAGAAGTCGTCGTTTTGGGTAAAAATACATCTTTTTAGTATTAAAATTCAATTAGCTTGTTGAAAATTAATTTTTTTTTTAAATTTTGCTTCAAATATAAACTATTTAATTTCTCGTTATGAATTCATCTTTTTGTTCAAAATTGGACTGTTTGGTTAAAAAATTGATCATGATCGTAGAAAAATCCTTTATTTCCTAAAAAATTTAACTATTTGGTTGAAAATCCTACTGTTTTGTTGAAAATTCTAGTATTTTATTAAAAACCTTTTTTATTAAAAAATTAAAGTGACTTCTAAAAAATGCAACTGTTCTTGGTTGAAATTTAATCTTTTTATTTAAAATTCAACTATTTTATTCAGATTGAACATTTTGTTAAGAAATTCAAATATTTAGTTAAAAATAGAATTATTTTATTAAAAATTAAAATTAAATTAGCTTAAAATTCGATAACTTAGTCAAATTTCTACCAATTCTAATGAGAAAAAAAACTTATTACGCACGAAATTTAACTCATTTTGATTTTAATAACAGCTAAAAAACTGTGATAAAATGATCAATTACCATGAAATGGATTTTTGTGCATAAAATCAGATTTTTCACTATAAAAAAATGTAACTTGAAAACTTAATTTTTTGTCGCTTAAAACCTGGAAAAATCATAAAATTTTCATGTGCAGAAACGCTCGTCAACATCTACACATTAAAAATATTGACTTTGATAGATCCGCTTTTTGATTTAATTTTCAAAAACTGAATCACGATTGAATTATTGCATAAGATCATTTTCCTAGTGAATAGAGTTTATCCATTTGTTTACCTTTGATTTAACTATTCCATTCTTCGATAATAATATTTTTTTTATTTGAAAATTATCTGTTTTAGTTCAAAATTTCTGTACTTCGTTTAAATTTACTCTATTTGGTTGAAAATTTAACTATTCCATTTGTAGTTAAAATTTTTTTTTTTAATTTTAATATTCAACTATCTGTGTGAAAATGTATCTGCTCTAGTTGAAAATTCATGTAGTTTGTTAACAACTCTCTTTGGTTAAAAATTTATCAATTCTATTTTTAGTTAAAAAATTATCTTTTTTATTTGAAAATTCAACTATTTGTTTCAAAATTCATGTAGTTTGTTTAGAATTTCTCTTTTTGGTGAAAAATGTAACTATTCCACTTTTAGTTAAAATTTTTTGTTTCTTTGAACATGTATCTGTTCTAGTTTAAAACTCATGTTTTTTTGTTGAAATTTCTTCTTCTTTGTCTTAAAATGTTAATTTTTTAGGTTGAAAATTAAACTATTTGGTTAAAACTTAAACTAATTAATTGCATATTTAACAATTATCTTGAAACTTAGTTTTTTAGTTGGAAATTAATTTTTTTATTTAAAAATTCAAATATTTAGTTGAAAGTGCAACTACTTTTGGTAGAAGTTTAATCTTTTGTATTTGATAACTGGTACATTTGCTTGAAAATTAAACTACTTGGTTGCAACGTGAACTACTTAATTGCAAATTAAATTAGTCGTTTTTGAAAATTCAAACATTTATTAGAAGTTTATTTTTTTTTTAATAAAACTGCAACCGTTTGGTTACCAGTTAGATTGTTTTGGTTGAGGATTACACTTTTTTGTTGAAAATTATTCCTCTTTTTTTGATGAGTCCAACTGTTTTTGATTTAAAATAATAATATTTTTTGGTTGAAATCTTAATTATGTTGAGAATTCATCTTTTTTAGTTGCAAATTCATACTTTTTTAGATTAAAAAATAACCTAGAAAAAACTTCTCAGCAGACTGAAAATTAGAAGAGGCTTTCCAAATTGTTGACAATTTTTTCTGGACTAAAAAAATTTTTTTCAAATCTACTTTTTAGATTTAGAGAATTTTTTTTTCAATTTTTAACATTTAGTCCAAGCCTTACACTTAAATTTAACTTGTTAGATATTAGAAATTTTTTTAGATCGGTCGCAAACAATTTTTTGTTTGAAAAAACATGTTCGTTAATATGCTCTATTTTTTCAGCTAATTTAGGAATTTAACTTTTGCTTTCTAATTCTCGTGAAGGATTCCATCCTTTTTCGGAATTCTCTGAAAAAATTTAAAAAATTAGTTACTCTTTCAAAAATCTACAATAATTTTTTCTACTTCTTTTCGATATTTTATCGAAAATTCTTTTGTCCTTTGAGAAAAGAGCGATTTGTGAAGGTATTCCATATTTAAAAAGACGAAAAGTAAAAATAGTAATTTAAAACTTTCTTATCGTTCGTATTTCTAAAGAAAATGAGAATTTGTTATTATCTGAAAAATCTCTGCAATTTTTCAGCATTTCAAAAAAATGATCACCGTTTTTTTTAAAACAATAATTTTGAATATAATGTTGGCAGCTGGTCTGAAAAGTTCTATAGTTTCAATAGAAACCCTGATGCCAAATTTCATCCTTTAAAATAATTAAAATTTGAAAGATTTTAATTTAAAAATTTTAAAGTTTTAAGTCTTCTAATTTTTTTCGAGAATTTCTAGTTTAGAAATCTTAGATTTGAAAACCTTCGAATTAATTTGTTTTCAAAATGGGAACAAGTTAGAGTATAATTATAATTATTAGAGTGGTGCTTAGTAATTAAAAGTTTAATTTTCCAAAACGGTACCCCCTATAATTTTTTCCGCTTAGTAAATATCTGACTGGAATTTTTTCAAATTAAAAAAAAAATGTTTGACTAATGCCAGGAAGTTTTTTAAACTTTTAAAATTTGGAAATTTTATATATTTATTTTTTAAATTCACAAATAACAAAAAAACCCATTAAAAACGAGTTTAAAAATTGCCTGTTGAATACAGGAATCGTTTTATAATGGTAAAAAATGACTTTGGATTCGATTGGATATAAACTGATTTTTAAAAAGTTGAACAATTTTTTGCTTGAAAAACATTTAGTTTGAATTAGAATAGCAAGCTATGTTTTTATTTTTTTGACACACAAAATTCGAAAGTCTCAAGTAAAAAATTTGGTTGAAAAAAAATAATGGCGTTTTACTATGATTTAAACTAAATAAGTTTTAGGTAAACCATTTTTTAATTTTTTAAAAATAAATTTTAATATAGATGAATCAAAAAAGTAATTTTTTCTTCATTAAAAAATAATTGCTGGATTTATCAGGAGATTTTACCGTCATTTTTCATTTTTTATTGAAGGAGTACCGTTTTTGAAAAGTAAACTTTCAATTTTTAAGAGCCACCTCGATAAATATTTATAAAAATAATAAAAAATGAAATGTTTAATAATTCCCTAGATTTCGAGAAAGTTGAAAATTCATTGTTGATTTCGAATAAAAAGATCGATTAAGCGGGATTTGTTGAATATTATTGGGCCCTGGTTGTATGATTGTATAAAGAATGAGTCACCATTTTTATTTTTAAAAAAACGTTAAAAAATTGTTCGTATCCGTTCTTGAAAGAGAAGTCGATTTTCTAGATTTCCAAATTTTTTAAATTGAAGATATTTTTTAAAGTTGTTTTATTATGAATCATTTTATGTGGAAACCTTCAAATTTTAAAAAATTGTCTGCCCGAAAAAATAGTTTTTCTGGGATTTTAAGAATAATATTACTGATTATGTAATTTCTAATGAGAAAGCATTATTTTTAAATTGATAAAGAAATGTATTTTAATCATTTTTTTGCAATTGGACTTTTATCACTATCGCTTTTTCTGATTATTATTGGGTCGAAGTTGATTAAACTTGAATATGCTCTATATTCTTTTTTCATTCAAAATTAAGCAGATAAAAACGTCTTAGCAGTAGGACGACAATAAAAAATTTTACACAGTTTTGACAATTTATTCTGGGCCAAGAAACTAAAGAAATTCAATTTCTAGATTTTGCGAATTTTGTGTACAGTTTTTTTTTAATTGAACATATTTTTACATGTTCTTCATTTTAAATTCTTTGGTTTCAAAGCCTTTAAATTTGGAAATTTTTAATTTTAAATATTTTCAATTGGAAATTAAATTTTAAAGAGTTTGAGTGAATTATCAATTTCGAATTAAAAAATAGATTGTTTAATTAATTATCGGGGGCTTTTGTTTAGTATTATTACGTCCAAGTTGATCAAACGTGAAAATACGCGAAGTTTTTTTTTTTTAATTAAAGAATGAGCTGGAAAAAAGTCAATTTTCTAGATTTTGCTGTTTTTTTTTTAAATTGAAGATATTTTTAGATGTTCCTAATTTTTAATCTTTCGGGTTGGAAGCCTTTAAATTGAAATTTAGGATATTTAAATCAGATAAAGTCAAACTTAAAATCCTTTTTTTAACGTCCAATAATCAAGTTGATAGGAAGAATCCCTGAAAATAAAATCTAGAATCTAACGACCAAATTTGGACAAACACTACAAAATGTTCCCATTACAATCTGAAAAAGGAACATTTTTCTATTTTGAATAAATTTATTCTTGATTGATCACTGGGGTTATAAATGAATAAAATTCACAATTATTTTGCTCTTCTCCTTTCCCCCCAAAAAAGAAAAGAAAATGATTCATCTTTAATTTGGACAACAATAAAAAGGAGGAAAGAAACATGAGAAGGCAAAATTTACCTTTAAATTAAAGAAATTTTTAATTAGAAAATCAAATCTAAAAGTTTGAAGTCTGCTCAAGTTCTAATTTGGAAATCTTAAATTTGAAAAGCCTATAATTTATTTATTTAACCGAGGTAGATTGAAAATATAAATATTTATCAAAAGAATAAAATATTAAATGTGAAATTTTAAACACTTTTTGTTTGTTTGTGAGAAAATGGATTTTGAAATTGGATTACTGATTTTGAATAAAAATGGATTGATTGATTAATTAATTAGCGGGGCCTTTCATTGAGTATTATTGTGGCCAAAATGTAAGATAGTACACGTGTAGGTAGGTAGGTAATAAAGAAAGAAAAAGAAGGAAGGTAGGAAAGCAAAAAAGAAAGAAAGAAAAAAAGAAAGAGTAAGTGTAAAATGTTGTACTGTTTGCGCGGCCCTGCGGGGTCTCTGACCGGGCGGCCGTCCGCGCCTCTCAACTCTTGTCCACGGTGCGGTGCGACTGCCTACCTACAGTTGCCAAAGTCTAAAGTCACGTCTCTCACAATCAGCCAGTAACTTGGTGAATTTCATGAATTTCGCGAATTCACCTTCCAAGTATAATTGGGAACTTTCTCGTTCGCCTACCGAGCGAGCGAAGGAGCGAGCGAGAGACCGAGAAGACACCCTGAATGAAAAATAATGCACGAACGTGACACTTGTGAGATACATTCGTATTTACGTGCTCTCACAAAATCCGCAATCTTCAATTTTTATACACTGCACTTTTATGCTCTGCAAAAAGTAGTCGCTTCTTAATTAACGA
>NC_046665.1:110186020-110202778 GCF_010883055.1 Belonocnema kinseyi | reverse complement strand
CCCCCCCTAAATTCAAGTCAGTAAAATTTCACTGAAAATCGCTTTTTCTGCTGAAAAATCCGTCAAAAAAGTACTGGCATTTCAGTTAGAAATTCACTGAGAATCAGTGGCGTACTTTTGGCTATTTGAATCAGTGAAATTTCATTATTATTTCACTGGCGTTTCAGTAGAAAGTGTTACTAAAATTTCAATGAAGCTTACTGAGACTTAAAAAGAAAATTTTACTGAGAATCATTGAAAACATACTGAGATTTCAGTTGAAGTTTATTGAGAATCAGTGATTAATGAATTTGTGAATAAGGAAAATTCAATAAAAAATAGTAACTTTTTCTGTTGAGAAATCAGTAAAAAATTCATGGGGAATCAGTGACGTACTTCTGACTATTTGAATCCATGAAATTTCCATCTTCACACATTTTTCAGTAGAAAACGTTACAGAAACTTCAGTAAACCTTACTGAAACTTTTTCTATGGAGAATCATTGAAAAATACTGGAATTTCAATGAAACTTCACATAGAACCAGTGATTATTGCATTTTTGAATAATGAAAAAATAGTAAAAAAATAATAGCTTTTTCTACTGAGGAATCAGTGAAAAGTTCACTAAGAATAATTGACGTACATCTGGCTATTTGAAATTCATGAAATTGCAATGTTATTTCACAAGGTTTCCAGTAGAAAACTTTACTGAAATTTCAATACACCTTAATGAAACTTTTTCTGCTAAGAGTCAGTGAAAAACTAATACATTTACAGTGAAATTTAATTTTTTAGAGAATCTGTGGTTATTGAATTTGTGAATAATAAAAAATCAGTAAAAAAGAGTAACTTCTTCTTCTGAAAAATCAGTGGAAAACTACTGTAATTTCAATGAAAAATTCACTTAGAATCAAATGATTATTTATTGAAATTTGAGTTATTTTACATTGGGGTTTCAGTCGAAAATTTTACAGAAATATCAGTAAAGCTTACTGGAACCTAAGAAAATTTTATTGCTGAGAATCAGTCAAGTTTTACTGTTTTTTACTGATTTAAGAATCCACAAGTACGTATTTTTAACTGTTTTTCATCACGCGTAAAAATCAATGATCACTAATTCTCACTGAATTTTAAAAAAGAGTAGTTTTATTCTACTGTGAAATAAAAAAAAACTACTGAAATTTCGATCCGTGAAAAACTACTAGAAAATGTCACAGAAATTTCAGTAAAGCTTAATGAAACTTGAGAAACTATTATAACTGGGAATCTGCGAAAAACTACTGGAATTCTAGTGAAGCTTTCTCAAACTGTTGTAACTTTTTCTATACTGACAATCAAAGAAAAACGACTAGAATTTTAGTTGAACTTTTATTAAAATATACTGAGAATCAGTGCCCATTGAATTTATGAATTATAAAAAATCAGTAAAACATGGTAACTTTTTCTACTGAGATATCAGTGAAAAATTATTGGAATTTCAGTGAATAGTTTATTGGACATTAGTGACGTACTTGTGGATTTTTAAATCAGTGAATAATCACTTATTCGAATATTCAGAAGTATGTTAATGGTTCTCACTAAAATTCCACTGATATAAATGAAAAAAGCGGCAGAATTTTTTTAATTAGTGGTAAATCTAACTGGACTTGATTGATATTTCAGTCACTCTAACTGTAAATGTACCAGTTTCAATAAAGTTTTGAAAGTAATCAATTTTGAACAACAACTTTGAAATAAATAATATTGAATAATTAAAATGCGAACGAATTTAATTTTGAATCATTTAAAGTTAAAACCATTTAATTTTTCACAATTTAAATTTGAAAACATTAAAATTATAATAATTTAAAATTGGAAGCTTTCCACTTGAAATAATGATTTAAAATAAGCAACATCCCGGTTGAAATAATTTCAAGTTTTTAATAAAATTGTAATAAATTATCGAAAATCTAGTTGTTATTTTTCAATTTTTACTTTATTGTTGTAAACAATCGTAAATCACTTCCTGTTTGATAAAAATTTTTGAAATACTTTCAATCGTGTTCTTTTTGAAAAAGGAGATTGAAGACTTAGAGAAAAAAACGAAAGTTGAATATTTGTTGACAACATTCTTTATAACAATATTCATGGTTGACACCTTATAACTCATCACTTTTTACAAGTCCAATACAAAATATAACACATATAAGGTAAGGAATAAATATTTCCAACATTTGCGCACCATACTGAAGTATTTGTTTATACAAATTGTTTATAAAATTTAGCATGTAAACTAAATTAATTATTTATGTTCTTTAAGTTTATCTGCATTATTTTTGATAAATAGCTAGTTTGTTTAAAAAATTGTACCATAGAAAAAAATCATATTATTGAAATTCCTAATTTTGCACTAATATTTGTTTATATATTGTTGTCGAAAAAAAAAACAATTGAAAAATCCAGGAATTTGAGGAACTTGAAAATTAAATTTTTTTAATTTCTAAAAAAATTGAAAATCTGTAAAAAAATTAAGCATACCTTGAGTCGGCTGACTGTATCCTGTCGTTTCTACTTGTCCGATAGGCTCGGACCACTACTACTCGCGACCCTAGACCTGTACTTTCTTTTTCCACTTGGCCCACTCTATCCAGATCCTACTACTTAAGCATCACTGTGCCCTCATTCCGAAAATGAATTATGATTATTCTATTGGTTCTTGAGTCGAGCAGTCGCTAAAAATTATTCAGTTTTTTTTTTATTAAAACTATTGCGAATCTTATTGATCTTTTATTTTTCTTATTGTTTTTGTCAGTGGCGCCAATCTGTTTTGAAACAGGACGAGCAAAAAAATATTATTTTTGCGAATCCGAGAAATCCAGTGTAATTCGAATTATTCCGCTTATCACCCGGTTTAATTCAAGAAAAAGGAAAGTAATCCCAGTATTCCAAATTAATTCACTTGCAATCCAGAGTTGTCTATTTGTAGTGCAGAGTATTCCAGTTCTAATCTGGAGTTGCACCCGTGTAATCAAGTTAATTCGGAGTAATTTACGTAATACAGATTAATCTATTTTTAACCCAAAGTAATTAATCATTAATCTAGGTAATTCGAAGTAATTTCGGTGATCCAAGTAATTAACTTGTAATCTAGAGTAATTCAGTTAATTCGGAGTAATTTACATGGGTAATCCATATAGTTTTGAACAATTTTTCTTTGTTCAAAACTGATTTTCTTGACTAATAATTTAACTATACCATTTTTGAGGTAAAATGGATATTTTTTTAGTCAAAATTCGTGTATTTTGTTGAAAATTCGTCTCTTTCGATACAAAAAATAATCTATTTTTTAATAAATTCAACAGCTTGTTTAAAAATAAATTTTTGATGTTGAAAATTCAACCTTTTTGTTTGAAATTCTTCATTTTGAAATGAAAAATCAACTATACTTCGGTGAAGAATTGATTCTTTGGTTAAAAATTTAATAGAAATGTTGAAAATACATTTTTTTAAATATTTTTTAGTTGACAATTCAACCATTTGGTTGAAGATTTAGGTCTTTGGTTCAAAATTCAATTATTTTGTGAAAAATTGATCTACTTTAGGAAATTCAGCAGCTTAGTTTAAAAGACTTTTCTTGGATGAAAAGTCAACAGTTTTGTTGAAAATTCTCCTTTTTGGATTGAAAATTCAACTATATTTTTGTAGAAAATTGATCTTCTTTAGTTGCAAATTCGACTACTTGATTCAAAATTGAACTTCTTTGTTAAAAAATCATTCTTGTCGAAGATTATTGGTTTCTCGTGAAAATTTGTTTTCTTCAGTTTAAAATAAATGTTTTTTATTGAAATTTCTTTTTTTTTCTCAGAAAATTAAAATTCGTGCATGAAAATTCACCAACTTGGTTAAAAATTGAGCAATTTTATATATCTTTTTAAGTTAAAAACTCAGCTACTTTATTTTTGGTGAAAAATAGATATTTCTTAGTCGAAAATTGAATTAGATGCTTGTTTGACCATTAATTTTTTGGGGGGGTTAACATTTGAACGACTTTGGCAGAAAGTTTGACTATTTGAATCAAAATTAACTTTTTTTTTGTTAAAAATTTATATTGTTTTGAATTTTTTTTTCGACAGAGAAGTAATTTTCTTGGTTGGAATTTTACTTTTTCTGTTGTGTTGAAAATGCATGTCCTTGGATGGCACTTAAATTATGTGGTTAAACTGATGTACTGTGTAGAAAATTAAACCATTTAGGGAAAATGTCATTTTTTATTTTTACAAATTTCACTATTTTGTTGAAAATTACTCTTTTTTGGTAGAAAAATAATCTTCTTAATTGAACACTTACTTTTTTCAGTTGAAAATTAAACTACTTCATTTAAATTTAAACCACTTTGTACAAACATTTATTTTTTGTATGAGATACATAATTAAAGTTGAAAATTCATCTATGGTAAAAAATTTGTTTTTTGTTGTAAATAACATTTTTGATTTAAAAATTGAAAATGTAACTGTTCTATTTTCGGTATGAAATGGACCTTTTTTATAAGAAATCTGTGTTATCATTGGGTGAATGTTTTGGACAAAAAGATTGAAATTTGTAAAAAGGGTACGACGAATCAAAAACTCGTATTTTTTTGCAATTCTTAAAATATTCATAAGCAAGCCTGCAGATTGGAACGAGTCTTGAGTTTATTGTCTCTATTAAAAAAAAATATATATTTAGGATTAAAAAGAAATATATTTTATCATGAAAAAATTGAATGCAAAATGAGTAGACAAAAGATTCACAATTAAAAAAACAGACTTCCAAACTAACCTTTTTTCGGCTTATTAGAGGAAAAATAACCAATGAGGTAGTTTCGAAGTCTATTTTTATAATTGTGAATCTTTTTCCTGCTCATTTTTCATAAAATTATTCATGATGAAATAGATTTCTTTTCAAACTTAAATAAAATTACAACTCGTCTTTTATTCCCTAAACTGTGGCTTTTCTCGGTCTTACTGTTACTGGCGTCGATACTAAAATAGAACGCACTGGTTACCCAGACTTCTGACGACGTTTAGCCATCGACGACCAGTACGATGTCTTCGACTTCAAGAGCGAGGAGCCACGCGGAAATTCGAAATCCAACCAATACCATTAGAAACGTTTGAAAATTATCATCCTACAACGCTACAATTGAAGTTTGCTCTACAACAGTATATTATTTTCCATTCGTCATAAAAGAATATACTCTCAATATTTTAATCAGTTACAATTTTTACTAATGTCAGTCAGTGGCTAAATTCTAGCTACGAATCAGTTGCTCATTACTGCTTTATCAGTCAAACTTAACATTTCATCAATAAAAATAACAGATGCATGGCTAGAATTAAGTCACTGATTGAAATTAGTAAAACTTTTAACTGATTCATATTTGAAGTATATAGGTACAAAATTATCCTTATGGCAAGTGGCGTTTAATGCACTCTTGTAGAGCACACTTCACACACTACTTTTTTGAATCTAATTAATTTAATTTTTCACGAAAACAGGGCAATGGTAGGGAAATTTATTCTTTAAAGTACTAATAACGAGATGGATTTTCAATCTAAAAGAACCAGGGTGGCCGCTGGACCGGGAATTTTTTGAGACCGGGAAAAACCGGGAAATGAGAGTGAATTTTTTTTGACCGGGAATTTTACAAATTTTGTAGAAGCAAAATCTGTCCACGTTCGATTTTAACAGTTTTTAAATAATTAGTGGAATTGTTATGTTTTTAGATTATGCTATTATTTAGCTTACAATGCGTAATTCAAAATTTTTTTACTTTAAAAATTTTTATTTCTAAGCTTACATTTTTAGTTTGAAGAATTTTTAAATGCTTTCTTAAAGTCTTGAACAAATAAAAAATAAAAGTCTTTGATGTTGACAATTTTGGATAAAATACATTTTCATTTAATAAATATTTTTTTTTATTTATCTGTATTTTAAGTAATAAAAAGTGAACGAAAGCGATTTGACAAAACGATTTTAAACCGGTTCAAATTTTAAGAATTTTCAGATTTAACTTTAAAACTTAAACGGTTTCAATTTGAAAGTCTTAGTCATGAAACAAATGTGAACGTGTGACTGAAAGTTTATAAACTATTTTTATTATTAATCAAAGGATTTTATTAAATTTCAAATCTTGTTTCATTCTAAAATATTCCATTTTTAACCCATTCAATTTGAAATTTTTAATTAAAGAAAAAGATTAATTATTGAATATTTAGAAATGTTTGAATTTTTATTTAAGACAAGTAAATTGAAACGTATAATTTACAAATGAACATTTGTATAAAAGATTTCAGTAATTTTAAGAGATATTTAGGAGTTTTAAAAAGATAAAAAATTTTCATGTAAATTTTTTTTGTTTAGAAGTTCTGAAAAAATTTTCAAAATAATTTTGAATTTAAAAACAATTTAAAACAACTTCTGGATTTCTCAATTTCTAATTTAAGAAGTGTTCAGTTAAAATTTGTTGAATTTTTTAATATTTGATGTTTCTAGCTTAAAATTCCTTAAAATTATGTAATTTTGAAAATTTTAAAGTTCATTGGTTGATTTTTTAATTTACAGCATTGAAAATGATAACGTGGATTTATATTTTTTTATACTGAAAAATGTTAGTACCTTCAATTTTATACGCTTAAATTATTAAGCATTTGAATACAACATTTTTTAATTAAAAACTTTTAGATTTCATTTTTAAAAGTACAAAATTTAACAGTTCAACTTTGAGTGCTTTCATTTAAATCTCAGTTTTTATTATCCCAAGGGGAAATTGTTTTAGTTTTAGTGTTCCATTTTTATAATTTCATTGATCGTGAAAAATGTTTGCGAACCGGGAAAAAACCGGGAATTTATTTCGTCGATAAAAACGGCCACTCTGAAGAACGCAATTTTAAAAAGCAGTTGAATTTTCGAGCAAAAAAGAGGACTTTGTAAAAATATTTTAATATTCAACGAACAAAAATGCGTTTCAACCATACTGTCGTATTTTCAAAAAAATTAAAATTCATTCAAAAAATAACAGTTGAATTTTCAAACCAAAAAGGCGAATTTCTTATAAGACAGTAGAATTGTCGATCAAAACAGATTAATTTGCAACTACAAATTTAATTTTAAACAAGGAATATGACTTCGACCAAAAGAAAAATTTAAAATAGTTCAATTAAGTAAAAAAAAACAAATCCTCAATTTTAAGCCCTCAAGGACCAAGCCTTGATCTCGTTAAATAAAAATTCTGAAAAAATTCAGGAATAATGTATGGTCATTTTCTGATCAATTTTTCATAATTTTTATAATTGTCTCAATTTCTAATGAGTGTAAGATCACTCAAATCACCTTAACAGATGCGTAATAGTCCACTTTGATCTAATGGACCCCTTGATTTTGTGGAATTCTAAGCTCTACCTGAAAATGAGGAAAATCGTGAATATTGAATGTTGCTCAGCTGTAACATTGATTGTTAAAGGATAAAATAATTATGTTAAATTTTCAATCAAATAAGATGAATTTTAAATAACATAGTTGAATTTTGAAATGAAAAAGAAATTTTTGTAAGAAAAATGGAATCGTCAAATTTACAGCTTAAAGCTTAATAAAAAAAACTAGTTTTCAAAAAGTTAAATTCAACCAAAAAGACGAATTTTTAACGCGATATGTGAATTCTTTACCCCAAAAGATGAATTTTTAACACGCAAAATTAATCTTCTAACCAAAAGGACGATTTTTCAATAAAATACATGCATTTTCTACCAAATAATTAATTTATCAACTTATAACGAAAAAGTTTTCAAGCAAAAATAGAAAGCATACATTTTCGGGTTAAAAAAAGTAATTTTTAGACAGAAAGATAATATTCTAGCAAAATAATTCAGTTTTTAACCAAAATTGTTAATATTCTATCGAAAAGACGAATCACCAATATATTATATTACCAATATGTAAATAAATCAATTTTAAATAAAATTGTTGATTTTTGAAGACAAGAAGACGAATTATCCACAAAAAAGTTAAGTTTTCCACCAGGAAATATTCTTTTTTAATAAAACTATTCATTTCATCTCAAATCGTTAAAATTTTATAAGCAAAATAGTTTAATTTTTCACCAAATATTGAAATTTACAAATAAAGTTAATTTTTAACCGGATAGTTTAGTCTAACATACCTTTAAAATTTGAAGCCAAAAAGGCAAACTTTTAAAAAAAAGTTTATTTTCAACCCGAAAATACAAGAAACGAAAAATTAATTTTTTTTTAAACGTAGTTCATATTTAAAGTTTGAACCAAGTAGTTGATTTTTCAACGAAAAAAGGCGAATTTTTATCAAAATATTTGAATCTTTAACCAAACCGATCAATTTTCAACCAAAATATAAAGTCGTAATTGAAAAGATCAATTTTGAACCAAAGATGGCATGGTTACATTTTCCAAAAAAAAATACATAACCAAAAAAGTGAATTTTAAACAAAATAGTTATATTTCGAATTAAAAAGCTTAAAATTGCGCAATTATAATATAAAAATTGAAATCATATTATAGCAATATTTTTGTGTATTTTCTTTAAAAATTAAAAAATTTACAAATAATAAATTCTTCAATTTAGAACGCTTTTATTTATCATTTTCATTCCATTCGAAATATTCTCCTTTTTCAAAATTTAAACCTGACATTCAATTTCGAGATTTTTCAAATAGAAATTAAGCTGTTCAATTTTGAACGGTTTGAATTAAAAATAATACAATTTGAACTCCTTTCTGATTAAATTGTCCAATTTTCAAAATTCTAGAACTTTTGATTTCAAATTTTTAAATTATTTTTTATAGCTTATTTAGTTTTTCTAGCAAATTTTGTAATAGAATTTTCTGTTTATTATTTGTGAAGATTACGTATAACCGAGAGATTTGAAAAAATAAATTTTTAAATGTATTTATTTAAATTTTAAATGTATCAATTATTCTAAAAAAAATTGTTGTTTAAATATAATTTTTGCTTATTGAAATTTTTTGTTTTGTATGTATACATTTTTATAGATTTTTTTCAGGATAATTTTTATTATGAAATTTTATTATCTTTTTAGCTGTCTTAGATTTACGACCAACGTTCTTTATTTGCATATAAAAAAATATCAATGAATGCAAAAAGTAAATTTCATGAAAAGGTATTATCGTATAACCTAAAAAAAATATTTTGCATTTTAAAACTATGTGCCCTGCGCCGAGTCATCGTAAGCAATGATTTATAACAGGTCATAGATTGACGCGGAAAGACCTCATATAAATCCCAAAATTATTATTCAGAGAGCCGTATTTAATCGAAACAAACCCTTCGGTATCATCAAATATTGATTGACAGTGTTTACTTTATTCGTACCAATGGAGAAAAATGGATGTTCAAATGTAACATCTAGATGTTCAGGGTTAACATATTTTATGTTTAACTAACTTATTTGTGAATTTTAAATTAAACTTTAATAATTGTCTAAGAACGAAAATCAGATAAAGAGTATAAATGTTGATCAGATAATACATTCAGCGATGTTGAGGTTATGTTTGATTCTTTTAAATTAAAATAAAAAATAAAGACGGGGTAAGTAAGTGGTGAACGAATTATCAGTAATCTGCATTTAAAATTCGATTTATTTTTGGTTACTTAAACTCAAATTTTATTTTGAATTTATAAAAATTTATCAAATCTGTTCGAATCAATATTTATATAACCTGAAACTTGAGATCATACTTCCCTCGTGTAAAATGACAAAAGGTATTATCCAATCTTAATTGAGTATAGCTAATTTTGATTCTTTCAAAATGTTCCAAAATTGTAATATTCTATAATTGTAATATGGAAAATATATAGCCTTATTGGGAATGTTGGTTTACCGTTTTGCCACCTGGTGCCCAAAACTGGAACAAGAAAGAGTAGGTACAATTTTACAGAGGTATTTTAATTTTGGCATATAAGTGTTTTTACGATTGTTTTGTGAAATTTACATAAATGATTGAATACTAAAAACAAATCTTCATCAAATACAAATCATTTCAAATAGAATTTCCATCTTATACAGCGAAAAAAACACATTTTTGTCAAAAATGTTTTTTAATACAAAAAACAATTATTTCACTATTTCATATAAGTTTCTATGCATTGTAAGCCTGAATAAATTTTAATCGCTGTATATAGCGACAAATTTCATCCAGATTATGCCACGAATATGAATAACAGAAGATTGGAATTGAAATACGAATTTTAACCTAACTTTTAGATCAGATTTTTAAATATTAAATATTTGATGTATACATTGATAAAAGTTTAATTTGAGTTAATTTTTGATTTAAAATAAGTCCATTTAAGCTTATAATCAGTTGAAAATCACAATAAATAGCACAATAATTGTTTTTTTTTGTAGACAAATATTTCTGTCCGATGAAACCTTATTTTTAGTATCCAATAAATAATTTAAGCTCCGCAAACAAAAAAATCGTTAAAACACTTTTATGCACAAATTAAAATGCATCTTTACAATCGTATGAAATTCCAGTGCGCATGCGCTCGAACGATTTTGAATCTGAATGTCTTTCAGTGTTCAACATAAAAATATTTTTACTTTTGTTTCGAAATCGTACGTGATCAATTCTTTTTCATTCCATTTGAAATATTCTTCTTTTTTAAAATTTAAACCTTCAAGGCATGTGAAACACTCAAATACCTATATTATCGATCTCACTGTTTCAGTTTACTGAATTTTCTTTGAGCTTTAGAACTTTTTTTGTTAATAAAATATCGGATTGAAACTTTGTAAAATGTAACAGAAGACCATAAACTACGTTTGTGTGTTTCATTTGAGTAGAAATTTCACTAAACATTATTTTCAAAGAAATGAAAACAGGGAAGATTTTTTGACATATTTTCTTCGTAACTGGAAATTTTTCGAACCTATGAACTTCTTTTATATTTAAAATATCAGCCTCAAGCTTCGAGAAATGCAAGAGCCGACAATAAATCACGTTAATGTACGTTCAATTTACATCTCGAAGATCAGATTCAGTTAATTTGTTTAAAAATCATTTTTATCTTAATTCCTATTCAAACGAAGACCATAAATGTACTTTATGGTCTTCCCTATATTTAAAATAAAAATTTTCTATTTTGAAAGCTTTAGGTTACAAAAAATACAATTTCAACTCATTCAAAAATTTTAGTCTAAAATTTTTCAAATTCAGATCATCTGATTTTAAAATTTTGAATAAAAAATTTTTTCCATTGAGGACGCTTTTTGTTATAAAAGCAGGAAGTGTTTATAAAATTGTATATGAGCATATAAAAATTTTCATTTAATATTAGGCTGGATGTGAATATTGTTGACTCTTTGTTGAGTCTTTGTTGAATTTGAGATGAAACTTTTGTTAAGAATTAAAGTTAATAAAGTAAGTTACGAATTTATTTGTTGGCTGTGCGCCTGACAATGTGACATGCTATCAACACTCTAATAAAAATGTATTTCATGTAATCTAAAGCCCATGGCTTCAATTGTAGCAACTTGAAATTCATTTTAACTAGACCTTACTTCTGTCATATTCATAAATCAAATTGAGCAACTGCAGATATTCAACGAAATTTATGTTAAATTTGAATTTCTGTATTGTTTAATAATTACATTTGCAGAGAGTCCCTCTGACTCTATATTTAAATTTATCATTTATAAACGAAGGAAACTATAATTCTAAAACCTAGCGAAAAACAACTTCGATGTCACTTTTTGATTATAGTATTATTTGTAAAAATCTATTGAATCATGGAAATGTTTTAAACGGCTAGGGCTGAAATTTCGACTCGTAATTCGAAATTACTCAAGTAATTCTGAGTAATATCTACTTCAAATATTTTATTATTAATAAAATTTCATCAATTTCTGTAGAAAATTCAGTTATTTGGCTGAAAATTCTTTTTTTCTCCTTAAAAATTAATTTCTTGGGCTGAAAATTCAACTTTTTATGAAATGCTATTCTATTTTGTAAGAAATTTAATCATAGTGTTGGAAATTCGTTTTTCGTTGAAAATTATTTTTTTTCAACTGAAAATGTAACTTCCATTTTTTATTGTAAATTAATATTTTTTAGTTGAAAATTCGGCTTTTTTGGGAAAATTAATTAATTTTGTTAAAAAAATTTTTTGGTAGAAAATTAAGTTTCCTAATTGAAAATCCATTTTTTTTGTTAAAATGAAACTGCTTGGTTAAAATTTGAACTACTTTGTTAATAATAACTATAATACTTTTCGTTGAGAATTCAGCTTTTTGGTTAAAAATTCAACTACTCGGTTAAAATTGAAACTAATTTGTTAAAAATTCATCTGTTTCACTAATTATTTATAATTTTAGTTTTAAACTCATCTCTTTGTTTGAAAATGTAACTGTTTTCTTGAAAATTCGTAAACTGTAGTAGAAAATTAATCTTCTTGGTTCAAAATTATTTTTTTTGTGGATTCAAGTTTTTTTGGGGAAAATTAGTTTTTTTCTTGAATAAATTCAACTATTTTTTATTTGAAAGTTTTTTTTAAACTCATTTTTTTTGTTAAGGATTCTTCATTTTAGATAAAAATTCATCTTTCTGTTATAATTTTCATGTACATGTTTGAAAATAAATTTCTATTGTTTTTAGAAAATGCATTTCTTCAAAAAAATATAACTGGTTGAAATTTAATATTTCTTTAGAAGATTTAACCATTATGTTTAAAATTTGTCTTTTTTAGGGTTCATCTTTTTTATTGAAAATTCAACTATATAGCTGAAGATATATTGTTGAAATTTAGATTTAAAGTTTCTGAAATTTTCAAAAATCATTTTGAATTTTTCCAAGAATCTTAGGAAAATTATAGTTATAAAACCTTAAAAATAATTACACAATTTTCCAGTAGAAACTGCACGTAGTATCTTGAAAATTCCTCTGTTTGGTTAAACATTTAACTATTGTATGTTTCATTTATTGATAAATTCAATTTTTTTAAATTTAAAATGAAACTCACCTTTAATCGAAATATAAATTTATGAATTACATTTTATTGCAGTATCCATCTTTTTCTTTTAAAAATTCAAATATTTGTTTGAAGATAAACTTGCTTCTAGAAATTTAGATTTGAAACATCCGAAAATTCCATAAATCTTCTTAAATTTTCGCAAGAATCTTAGGAAAATTACAGTTGTAAAACCTTAAAAACAAAGAAACAAGGAAACATAAAAAATAAGTATCTTAATCAAAATTTGTATTTTGTAGTAAAAATTATTTTTCCCCACAAATCAAAAAAGTGCACGTGTGCGTAGCACGCGATTTGATGACGCCAGTAATGTAAACGTTTCACTTAAAAGTACTGATCGTATTGAAAATACTGAAAATTGATCAAAATCAAGATGGAAACTAAACGGACAAAATCTCTAAACGAAAAATGATTATATACATTGCGTGAACAATGAGACGAATGATTATTCTGGACACCCGGTATTGAACTCGGTTACATGTACGTAGGTAGAAACGCGAAACTGCGTACCACGGCGTGTATATATAAATGTGTGTGTGTGTGTGTGTGTGTGTGTGTGTGTGCATGCATATATGTATATATGTATGTACATACAGTACATGAGACGAGCCAATCGGCAATTGAGCATTATAGTCCCTGGTGCGATGACCGGAGTTGACCAGACGTCATCAAATGAGTGACGTCACGCTTATACCACGCTATTTTACGTCACGGTTCAACGGATACACCCCTAGGGCCTAGGTGATTTTGCGGGGGAGAACTATTCGATTTTTCAGTATCCATGAAACATCCACGCCTTCCTCACTACTAGATTATCTTGCACTTCATTCTTGCACTTTACTTGCCCGTGGTTCAGCGCACTCTGAATAGGAAAATAATCAACCGATCCCAGAGCCGGAATGTTTATTGTATGGGTAAAATTAAAAAAATCAACTACCGAGATGTTAGACTGAAACATCCCAGAGGTTAAGGTCGTTGTCCGAGTGCAGGAAAACGCAATACCTCTATCGGGCACTTGATGAAGCTTCTATTCAATGTTTCGTGTCGTATATGAACTTGAAGAAAAATTATGATTATTAATATTTTGGTCACTGGATATTAATAATAATGCTGTAAATTGTTTGAAGACAGCAAATATTTTAATATTCACTGAAAATAACCTTTAACATATATATCGTAGCCTTCTAATTTTTGTTTAAAAATTCATTTTTTTCGTTCGAAAATTCAACTATCTTGATCAAGATGAACTAATTTGTCGAAATTTAGATTGGACATATCCGAAAGGTTTAAAAACATATTGCCAGTACTTTAAAAGATACTACTTGTGTAGCTTGTTTGTTCCATTATTGTATCTCCTTCCAACTGTGTTGTATGATTACCTGATGTTAATTGGTGTTGACTATTTAAGAATTTAATTAGAAGATGTTGGATTTTGTTGGTATATTGGTCCTTTTTTGGTTTCATTGTTGTATCTTCTTCCTAACATGTTTTATGATTAGCTTTTGTTAATTAGTGTTGAACAGGTAAGAGTTTAATTAGAAGATTTTGCATTTTGCTGGCATACTGGTCTTATTTTTGTCCCATCGTTGTGTCTTCTTCAAACCACGTTTTATGGTTAGCTGATGTTAATTGATCTGACGAGGTAAGAATTCAATTAGAAGTTGTAGTATTTTGTTGGTATACTGCTTTTTTGTTCCATTGTTGTATCTTCTTTCAACCATGTTTTATGATTAGCTGATGTTAATAGATCTGACCAGTTAAGAATTTAATCAAAAAATGTTGGAATTTGTTGGTATACTGGTATTTTTTTATTTCATTGATTTACCTTCCTCCAACCATTTTTTATGATTAGCTGATGTTAATTAGTGTTGACCAGGTATGATTATAATTCGAAAATATTGGATTTTGTTAAATATGCTGTTCATTTACTTTTGTTCCATTGTTATTTCTTCTTCCAAACATATTTTATGTTTAGCTGATGTTAATTTATGTTTATCAGGCAAAAACTGATTTAGAAGATGTTGAAATTTGTTAGTAAGCTGGACTAGTATACCGATAAAATCCAACATCTTCTAATTAATCCAACAAATTTTAACATTTTATTAAATTCTTACCTGGTCAGCATTAATTAACATTAGCTAATCATATCGCACGGTCGGAAGAAGGTACAACAATGGAACAAATTAACTAAACAGATGGGTTCTTCCAAATGATAGAAAATAGAGAAATTGTGAACAAGAATTGTTTTAAGTAAGTATTAGACCAGTATACCAAGAAAATTTAACGTTATATAATTAATCATTTTTAGTCTAACCCGTGTGGAAATTTGGTCGTGGGCCTAACTGGGCCCGAGCCTGGCAAAACTAGACCCTGGCCTGGTGATCAAGCTAGAATGAAACGCTAAATCTGGCCAGGGCCTGGCTCGATTGCCAGGCTTCATCCTAGTTCAATATAGATTCCTAACCGTTTTCTTAAAGGAATAAATTCTTTTATGCAACTATTTATGGAACCACTACCAGAAGTATCTGTTGTACCCTCAACCTCATCGACAATGGGATCTTCATTTGCTTTTGGAAGTTTAGGATTTATAATATTATCTTCATTTACAAAAGGCATTTCAATTGCGATTTCATTTAGTAACTCTTCAGGTTATGATTCTACATCATCGTCTGCTTCACCATTTTCACTATCAATCAAAATACACATACAGTCATTTCTTGCTTAATCGTTTTTTAATTACATAAACAATGGTTTACGTCTGCATAAATATAATATACTTACAAGATCGTTATTTAGAGGTTATAATTACTCTACCGTAATGTCTTATTACAATTTAAAATTAATTTACTTTCCTTCGAAACCCACACGTAAGTATGTAATAGTGATTTTTGCTTGGCGTCTCCTGACTCTACGAGTGCCTTTTATTATTTTAGATATTTTACGACTTTCTAAAATAAAACTCTTTTAGGCAAACACAAAGTTGCGTAGCGGATATTGGATAATGCACAGAATAATCCAACGCCATCTTCCATCAATTTAAGGAACTTTGCCACTACCTATCTAGCCGGGGTCCAGGTCAATCTATTGAGAAATACAGGCTAGAGCCAAGCCAGGGGCCCCCGGCCTGGCCCAAGCCTGAAACCGGGAAGATACCTGGCGATTTCTGTACGGGAATGTTTAAAAAAATCATCTTTTAGGTTCAACTCTTTGATTGTAAAATTACTTTTTTTTAAATTCATCATTTTAGTTGGAAGTTATCTCTTTTGTAACAATTCAACTACTTGGTTGAAAGTTGAACTAGTTTGTTCAAAATTCGAATTTTTTTAAGATTCACCTCTTTAGTCAAAAATTTAAGTTTTCTGCTGAAAATTCATGTTTCTTTTTTTGTTAAAAATGAATTTTTATCTTAAAATTTCACTGTTTCATTTTTGTTTAGAAATGTATGCCTTATAAGTCAAAAATTCAACCATTTAGTAGAAAATTCTAGTATTTTGCTGAAAATTGGTCTTTTTGGTTAAAAGATTAATTTAGTTTGTTGAAAACTCAATATATATTTCGACTAAAAATCTTAGGAATTTAAAGTATTTCATATTACTCTCAGCATGGTATTTACACTAATTTTATTCGAAAGAATTTATTGCTCAATTATTAACCCTTTTCTTTGAAAAATAAGCTGCTTTCCTATGTCTTGATAGAATTTTGGACCACGTTACATTACGGCAACGTGGGGGGGGGGGGG
>NC_046665.1:110182898-110185994 GCF_010883055.1 Belonocnema kinseyi | reverse complement strand
GGGTCATCCAAATATCCTAAAATTGGTAACGTAGTTTATCGACGACCGTTTTGTTGCAGCTCATTTATTCTGCTCTGCACCAAGGGAAATTTCAAAAGACTAATTCATGAAAGCCCGTGATTTTAGAGCTACAATTTAGACGTGCTTTAAAGTCTCTGAATCTATGAACTAAAAGCATAGACTTTGAAACCTGAGAGCAAAGGAGCGTGGACTAATTCCTAAAAGTTCTAGACCTATATCCTTTAAAAGCAAGGATTCCAGGATCTTAGTTCTCACGCCAAAGCGTGATAAAATCAAGGAGTAGTGCCGTGAACTAATCTCCCAAAATTTCTCACCTTCCCGTGCAGAAATTCCAATTTGGATCTGATCGGGGCCAAATCGTGCAGAATTTGGCCCAAATTAGGCTATCTATATGGGGCCAGATTCGAAATGAAACGCGATGCCCGATCGGGACCCAAGCGCTGCGCCCAGAGATAACCATGCTTGACCAAGATCGGGCCCATATTAATTTATTTTCCTTATTCTTAATTAAATGGGATTCTTAAAGAAAATAATATTAAAATCGAATATATCACCTCCTTAAATGAAATTAGAGAATATAAATATCAGGTTACCTAACAGATCGCGATATGAAAAAATTGCAGTATGTCAGACAATTTTTTTCGAACAAACGGAAAAAGTCAATCAACGAAATATAACAGCCAGCATTTGTGTATGATGAACCATTTAAGTATTTTGCAATATATTTTTGGTTTTAATTTCTAAATTGAATTTGATTTCAATTTCTATATTGAACCGAAACTACATATATTGAACTATATTGATTCCGATTGTATCAAATCACCTAAAAATACGTGAAAATAAATATGTTTATGACGTCATTGTTGATCTAATTCGTTTTAATTCGAAAATTGCCTTTTTGGACCCATTAGTTTACAAAAAATCTGATAACACATTAGGACATGAAGTTTACAGAAAACACACGCATACAAACAGATACCTACATGCCTCCTCACACCATCATCCATCTCAAAAACAATCGGTCATCAACTCCCTTGTATACAGAGCTGTCTCCATAACAGAAAAAGATAACTTACAAAATGAATTACAGAACTTTAAACAAATCCTAATACAGAATGATTACACAAACAAACAAATTGATAAAGCAATAAGAAAACACACTCAAAAAAGCAAGTCAATACAATCTACGAAAGAAAGAGAGAGAAAAATTACCACCACCCTACCCTACATCCAAGGTGTCACAGAACAAATAGGAAGAATTCTCAATAAACACAACATCGAAATCATATTTAAACCACCTGTGAAAATAGGACAACTACTAAATAACCCTAAAGATAAAAAGGCACCCCTCAGTGATTCAGGAGTATATACAATCTCTTGTTCTTGTGGCAAAGTCTACATTGGAGAAACCGGGAGAGCGATGAGCCAGCGGATTAATGAACATAAGAGTAAAGTCAGACTAAAACATTTCACGCAATCAGCACTAGCTGATCATCATATCGAAACAGGACATAACATTTTATTTGATGAAACAACAGTCATTGCAAAAACGCACAACAAATTTCCAAGAAAACATAGAGAAGCAATCGAAATCTTGAAACACCTTAATAACATCAATAGGGACAATGGATATAATACCAATCCAATTTGGCTTTCCGTTCTCCCGGATTTTAAAAAAAAGACTTGATTGGCCAATCAAACTCAACCAGTTCCCCACTGTGGGGCGCTCAGGCCAATCACAGGCATCGTAGAAAGTATACCTAAGAACAACATGACCTGATACCTCAGTTTCAGGTCAGCCCTGAATATGAGAACTGCAATGTTCACGAAACGTCGGCAAAGTATTCGTAGTTTTTTACACGAGTGAAACCCGAAATATCTCTTTTTATCAAAATGAATCGTGAAAGCATAAAATCTATTATTAAATGCAATATTACTCTTGCTACTTTTCTTATAAATAAATAACCTCATTTCGAGGTTAGGTTTCATCTTAACATTCTTAATAAATTTACTTATTATAGTCTTCAACACGTAATTCAGGAATATTTTAAAGTATACTATACCTACGCACTCGTCTTATTCTCACTTTTGGCTTTTTTCCCACTTATTTTGTCACTTTTGCAAATAATAATTTTAATATTTTTGACGCTTTACACTTTACATTGAAACTTGGGCGATTTGGAGTCAACCACAAAATTGTGTGCTCGATCTGGCCCAAATCGGAAATAAGGCAAACATTTGGCAATTTCTGCACGGGTTATGGAAACAAGATTTTTTTCTTAAAATGAGAATACTTTAAGTATGAAACTGTAACTGTAACCATTTTTTTTTAGTATATGTTTGAAAGGTTTGCCAAAAAAAAGTCTTATTGGATTGTGATGAATATGCTCCTATTGAGATATCCAAAGCAGTTTCCTATCCGTGTAAAAAATATATGAGTATGTAGGTGCGATGATTATGCGAATTCATATAGAATTTATAATTGAAAGTGGCGGATAAAGAACATGTAGCACTTTCATTGTAGCGTATGATGTAGCGAATGGTGCATAGGAAAGTTCATTCCCTCTAGGGAATAAATCAACTCACTGATCCGCGAACCATGGATGAATACCGCGGATATATCAACGCTAGAGCGATTCTAAATTTTATCGCGTTACGTCTACCAGCTGCGCGGCTATTACTAATGGGCATATGTCCATCCCCTATTTTACCTAATCTCGCCCGTTTTAAACTCCCGGTATCCCATGCCAGTGGTGCAAAAACCGGAGTTTATAAGGTTTATGTAAAAATCCTTTGAATCCAGTTTTCTCCTAAATAGTAAGACGCACACAGAAAAAACTGAAGTTAAATTTTGTTGCATGTAAAATTTTAGGGTGTTAAATATAACATGCTATTTGGCGAAAGTTTCTCCTAAGATTGAATAAAATCTGTCGTCTGCTACGTCCTTAACATCAGTAGAAAAACCGCAAAGTATAGGTGAATTCGAGTTATAAATCTGGACACCAGGTTTAAAACAACTTTTCGCTTAGGGATCGTCCATAAATTACGTAACGCTTTTATGGGGGAGGGGGGGGG
>NC_046665.1:110181466-110182798 GCF_010883055.1 Belonocnema kinseyi | reverse complement strand
ACGTAACGCCACAGGAAGGTTATCCTTGCGTTACGACTGCGTTACAAAGGGGGAGGGGGGTGTAAAAAAGCTGGATTTTGCGTTACGTAATTTATGGACGGCCCCTTACGTTATTGTGATTGTAAACATGATTAGACTTATCGTGAATGAATCAAAATATATTTTTCTTGAATGTAAATAAAGGACTTCACACAACGACCATGTCACCATCTTTAAAGATTACGCCATGGCTTATGCAGTTCATGAGATGGTCATGAACAGGCACAGAATGGCTAATGAATGCATTGCTCCGAAAAAACATTTTCACCATTGGTTCTTCTTACCAGAAACATCTTCTAGAACTTTCGTTTAAAATATTACGACAAAAATATTACTGTAATCAAATTTGTGCTTCGTGCAATCTAGTATAATATATCAATGTCATAAACGAAAAATGTTGGCTACACTAACAGAAAGTAACAAGAAAATGATAAAAATTAATAAAATATTATCAAAATAAGAATAGACATTTAACTCAAACTTAAAATATTTAAATTTTTACCCCCCCCCCCCATAAAAAATGCAAAAATCTATACAGAAAGTTGAACAAAAATAAAAGTTATTCCAAATTCCATTGAGAACATAATTGTAATTTGATCTCCAAATTTTGTAATGAAAAATAACATATAAATATTTTAATTTGTGAACATATATAGAATACTTAAATTTCCATCAATATTCTAATTATAAAATGTTGTCTAGAATGAAAATAAGGATGTTCTATTTACATTTAATATTTTTATTTCATATTTGTTTAAAAACTTTTAAATCAAATTTTACGATTCAGGGTGCCCTCGATCCTCGCGACCGAAGCAAAAATTCTGAGTTCAACAAATTATTTTTCTCAGTTTTCGAAAAATGAACTAATGGACATAACTTGATAAAAATAATTTTGAGTTTATGTAACAAAGTCGTAAACATAAAGGCATACTCATATGCAAGAAACTTTTTTTCTTAAGTCATCGGTTGATAACTTTAAATCGATCCCTAACTTACCAGCCCTATTTTGCAAGGGGTTGGTTTGTGAATGTGCCTCCATGTTCTTTTCAAGTGCGCTCTAAAGGAACCCTTTTCGCTCTATACGGGTATCTATTGGAACTAAAATTCTAAATGATAACAACTTTTATTTGTGCCGAAACTTTAGAGAAACACCAGTTTTTCTGTGATATAAAATTCCTTTGAATCTTTTTTTATCCTAAATACGAGGGTAGTTCAATAAGTCCTTAGAATGAAGTATAAAAACAATTTTTTTTGGGTAAATTTTTTTTTATTTTTCAACATAATCTCCTTGGA
>NC_046665.1:110162413-110181366 GCF_010883055.1 Belonocnema kinseyi | reverse complement strand
GAAGATGTGGACTGTGACTGCACCATATATCTAGTCGGGAGTGGTGCTGACTGAAAACAGATGATTTGGAGCGATTCGCGCGCCATCTGTTGGTCATTCCAACGGACTTATTGAACTACCCTCGTAGTAATACATACGCGTCTGAAATTTGGCAGAAATATTTCTTTTGGATTGAGGAAGGTTTAGGTATAAAAATGTATACTTCCCCTTCAGCTTGTCGATATTTATGCAAAATAAAAATTCTGGAATCAGGACATGATTGGGAAGGTTTGTTCATTGATAATATCTCCCTCTCCATTCTTAAAAATTTGCGCACATATGCGCGCCTTATTTTTCCTTCACATGCACTCACTCAACCTCTATGGTGTAAATAAAGTAATTACTATCGACCAATATTTTTTGATACCGGATGGCTTGTTTCAATTGAATACGGCTTTCTGAATAATAATACTGGAATTTATATGAGGTCTTTCCGCGCCAATCTTTGGCCTGTTATAAATAATTACTTACGATGACTCGGTGCAGGTCATATAGTTTAAAAATGCAAAAACTTTTTTTTTTTAATTGTTTTAAGGTTATACGATGACACTTTTTCATGAAATTTAGTTTTTTTATCCATTGATATTTTTTATATGTAAATGAAGAACGTTGGTCGTAAATCTAAGACAGCTAAACAAAGTAATAAAAATTCGTAATGTAACATCTACAATAAAAAATTAAACAAAAAATTACAAATGCAAAACAATAAATCTCAATAAGTAAACAAATATATTTAAATAAAAAAATGTTTTAAAACAATCAATAAATATAAAATTTAAAATTACATATTTTTAACAAATTAATTTTTTTAAACTTCCCGGTATACGTGATTTACACAAATAATAAACCAGAAGTTTTACTAAAAAGAATCTGCAAGAAACCTATTAAAAATGTTTTAATTTGAAAAATCTCCCGATTATTCGATCTTCACAAATAACAAAGAAAAAATTGTACTAAACAAAAAAACTAAATAAGTTGTATTAGAAGAAATTTTTTGTTGAAATTAATTTTCGTAACTGAAAATTGAAGTATATTTTATTTCTGGTTAAAAGTAGATTTTTTCAGTTTAATATTCATGTATTTCGTTGAAAGTTCGTCATTTTCGGTCGAAAATTATTAGAAACCCTATTATTGAAAATTATTACTTTTTTGGTTGGTAAATAATTTTTTTAACTGAAAATTTAACTTCCATTTCTTTTCAAATTGGTACCTTTTGTCGTTAAAAAAAATGTTTTCTGGTTCAGGATTCTTGTTGTCAGTTAAAAATTATTTTTTGGAAGATTTTACTATTTTCTTGATTTTTTTCTAAGAATATATTTTTTAAACTGAAAATCTAACTATTTCATTATTGTTGGTAATTTTTCTCTCTTAGCTGAAAAGGCATATATTTTTTTTAGTTCTTGTTTTTTTTATAAAGAATTAAAATTTTCAAACAAAAATATATTTGGTTGAAAATTGAACTATTTTCTTCAAAATTAATCTACTCTAAAAAAATCAATTTGTCTTTTTTAAGATTAAACAATTTTGTTTAAAAGTATTATTTTTGGTTAAAAAGTGAAGGGATTTCTTGAAAAATCGTGTTAATCATCTCTTTTGGTTCAAAATTATTCTACTTTGTAGAAAATTCCATAACTTTTGTTAAAAATTCATTTTTGTGGATGAATAATGTTCTTTACTTAATTTGAAACTTTATCTCTTCGGTTGAAAATTTAACTATTTTGTTGAAAAATTACTCTTTTTGATAAACAATTTACTTCTTAACTAAAAATTTAACTATTGTAGGTGACGATTCACAATTTTAGTTCAAAATTCATCTCTTTTGGTTCAAAATTATCATTCTTTGTTGAAATTTCAACAATATGCTTAATAAATCGTTTTTTGGATGAAGATTCTTCAATCTTTGTGGTTGAAAATCTAACTAAGTTGTTCAAAAATAATTTTTTTTGGCAAAAAATTAATTTTTTTACTACAAATTTTACCTATTCCAGTTTATGATTTATTATTTTATTTGAAAATTCGACTCTTTGCTTGCAAATTTGAATATTTTCTTCGAAATTCGTTCTTTTTTTGTTGAAATGAAATTTTTTATCTGGAAATTTCACTATTCCATTTTTGGTAGGACATATTTTTTAGTTGAACATTAAACTGTATGGTAAAAAAATGTATATTTTTTTATTTGAGAATTCAACTATGTCGTTAAAACCGTGTATTTTTTTGAAAATTTGTAATTGTTGTTAGAAAACTGATCTTCGGCTTAAAAATCAACTATTTGCTTTATAATTCTCTATTTTGTTAAAAATTTTGTAGTTTGGTTGAAAATTAATCTACTTTGTGAAGAATTAAACCATTTTTTTTCAAAGTATCCCTTTTGGTTAAAAAATCAACTGTCTTATTGAAAATTCGTCCTGTTTGGTTGACTTCAACTGTTTTTAATTTAAAATTCAAATCGGTTAGAAAGTAATTTCTTTTTTGGATGATGATTCTTCATTTTAGTTGAAAATTCATCTTTGGTTGAAAATTGAACTGTTTTGTTAAAAATTCGTGTTTTTTCCGGGTTAGTTGAAAATTAAACAGTATTGTTAAAAAGTATCCTTTTTAATTTGGAAAGTCCACAGTTTGGTTGGAAGTTTTTCTTTTTGTTTGAGGATCCAACCATTATGTTGAAAATTCTTCTTTTCTTGCCACTTCAACTATTTACTATTTATAATTAGAACCTGTTTTATTTAAAACATCCATTTTTACATTTTTCCTTGAGAATTCATCACTTTTTTCAGAAGAATAATTTTTTTATTGTAAAATTATGAGTTGAAAATTCATCTTAGGATTGAAAATACTTTTTTTCAAATTAAATTTGTTTACTGAAAATTTAAATATTCAATTATTTCTATTTTTGTAGGTAATTGATCTTTTTAGTTGAAAATTCCACCATATTGTTAAAATGTTTATTTTTTTATTTGAAAATTGAACGGCTTGGTGGAAAATGTATCTTTTTTTATTTAAAAAGCGACTAGGGGAGATCAACATACAGTAGATAATCATTTATTATAACCACAAAGAATACTAAAATTGTCAATTCGAATTTAAATATATTAACGCGTATCGGGTATTAAATATTAATTGCATGAAATAAAATATTTTATATACATAAATATTCTAAATTAATGATGTAATTTTTCGGATTTTAATTAAGAAAAGAAGGAAATCACATTATAGAATGTAAAATGATAAGTGGCCCGGTTTCCCCAAAGTGTCCCGGTTAGCCCCGTATTACGGTACTTTGTACGTCCCTGGCATTCACCATGACTTTGGAAAAGTACTTCCAGCTTATTGAGATGAACTCTTAGATTTCGCTGGACTAGATTCGTACAGATTTGAGCATGATTCGCGAATAAGAGGCCATCGTGTCGTGCCTCTCCAGGCAGATGAATCCACTCCTCACTCAGTCGTCTCATAGTCACTTTATCGTGAGGGCAATTTTTTTTTTCTTTTTTGGCTTTTTTCTCGAATAATACCCTTTCATGATGCTTATCATCGAAACTTCACTTGACGCTCTCTCATTCGTATACCTACTGATTCTGACTGTATACTCTTGCATTCACTCTTTTGTCTCCAGCTGTCTCTATTTTATACAAGATAATGCGCGCTCACTCTTAGATATTTCTGTACCCATTCAACTATAAAGTAGCATCATTAATCATTTTCATTTTGAGATGAAAAATTATGTTTAATATAAAGTAAAAATTTCGAGAAAAAAAACTTAATCTTCAATCAAAAGGTTCAATTTTCAAATGAAAAATATGAATTCTCAACGCAAAATTTAATAGTTCATATTTAAATTCGTAAGCTATTCAATACCATTTGAAATAATAAAAACAAATTTTGTAGCAAAATAGTTTAATTATTAACAAAAAAAACAACTTTTAACTAGTTGAATTCTTAACCAAAAAAGATTTTTCAGTCAAGAAAGAAAAAATATTAGGCAAACTCTAGTTTGAAGGGAAGAATAATGTATGATAAAAATAAAAATTTCGAATCACTATTTTTTGCAAAGTTTATTTGTTAAATTATTTATTATTTAATAAAAAAATATAATTTTCCTAAGATTTTTGTGAGAATTTTCAATCCTAAGTATGAATTTCGAACAAAAAGTCCATTTTCTACCAGGAAGATGAATTTTCTATCAAAAACGTTGAATTTTTAACAAAATACGTGAATTTACAATTGACGAAGATAAAGTTTCAACTATAAATAATTGAATAGTTACAATTTAAATTTAAAAATTAGTATTTAACAAAAAACAAGCAATTTTCGACTATATATTTAAATTATCAACCAAGGAAGTAAATTTTAAATAAAAAAAGTGAAGCTTTAACCAAGAAAATTAATTTTCTATAAACAATAAAGACAAAAATATGAACTGAAAATATTAATTGTCAACCAAACCTGGAAGGGATCAATTTTCATTTGAAAAATTTAATTTTCTATTAAAAAACGAATTTTCAATCAAAGTTGAATTTCCAACTAAGAAAGATTCTAAAGTCAAGAGATAGAAAAATTGTCAACTAAACCGTTGAATGTTAAACTACAAAGAATAATTTTCAACCAAGAAGGCTAGTTTTTTCTCAAGTGTAAAAGATTGTCTACCAAAAAAGGAGTAGTTCAATTTGCAACCGAAAAATTTAAATTCCACAAAAAAAGAAATTTTTAAGAAAATAGTTAAATTTACAATTATAAAGATGTATTTTTTACTAAAATGACGAATCTTCGACAGAAATACTCAAATAAAAAGGTAAATTTTCATCTAAATTGTTGAATCTTCAACCAAAAAGACGAATCTTCAACAAAACTTCTCAACCAAAAAGGATACTTTTTAACAAAATTGTTTAATTTCCAGCACTTTAGGCAAATTGTTAACCAAATTTTGGAATTTTCGAAAAAAAGGATTAACTTAAAATCAAATAAATTCCACCCAACAAGACGAATTTTCAACCACAGCGAAATCAATTTTTAATCAAAAAGTTGCATTAACAACCAAATAGTTGAAATTTTAAGCAAAAAAAAGTTCATTTTCAACTAAGAAAGATAATTTTTAATTTGGAAAGAATACTTTTCAACGATCAATGATGAATATCATATTAATATCAATATTTAACTAAAAAATATTTTTCAAATAAAAAATGGAAGTCAAAATTTAGATTTTAATCAAATAATTAAAAAAATGTGAATATCCAACTGGTTGAATAAACCAAAAAGAACAATTTCTAACCAGATAGTTGAATTTAGAACCAAAAAATAAGAAGAAATAAATTGGCAATTTAAAATATTATGCTCAAACAAAAAGTGGAATAGTTGAAGCTTCAGTTTCGAAAATTAATTTTTAGTAACAAGAAAAAGAAGGAATTTTCAACTAAACGTTTACGTGTTCAACCAAAGAGATGAATTTTCAAGTAAAAGTACGAATCTTTGACTACAAAAATTTAAATCAGTTACATTTTTACCAAAAAATGATGACTTTTTAACACAATAGTTACATTTCCAACAATAGAATTAAATATTTAACCAAATAGTAGATTTTAGCCACCCCTTCCCCTCGGCCCCTAATTTGTGGATGCGCAATTTAAAATTTTCCATTTAAAATTGTTATTTCTAAGCTTACATTTTTAATTCAAAGAATGTTTAAATGCCTTCTTATAGACTTGAACAAATAAAAAATAAAAGTCTTTGATGTTAAAAATTTCGGATAAAAAACATTTTTATTTAATAAATAAATAAATTTTTTAAATTGATCTGTACTTTAAGTAATAAAAAAGGAACAAAAACGATTTTAAACCAGTTCAAAATTGAAGAATTTTCAGATTTTCACGTTAAAACTTAAATGGTTTCAATCTGAAAATCTTAGTCAATAATCAAATGTGAACGGGTGACTAAAAGTTGATCAACTATTTTCAACTTTACAATAACTTCATAATAATACATTCTTAATTAAAGGATTTTATTAAATTTAAAATATTGCTTCAGTATAAAATATTCCATTTTTAACTCATTCAATTTGATATTTTTAATTACAAAAAAGATGAATTATTGAATATTTAGCAATATTTTAATTTTTATTTAAGACAAGTAAATTCAAACAAAATATCTAAAAGTAAAGAATTTTTAACTTAATTGTTTTGTAAGTGAAATTTTTAAATTCTGATGTATAATTTTAGAAAGTTTTCTTAAAATCTTCTAGAATCTTTTTTGAAAATTTTGCTTAAATCTTTGAAAAACTTTTTAAATATTCTTTTAAAATAATTTTTTAAAATGAAAAATAATTTTTTATTTTCCTATGAATCTTAAGAAAAATTTTTATTCTCTTAAAGCCTTTCACAATTCTTGAGAAGAATCTAATTTTGTTGTTTAAAATCTGCGAAAATCTAAATTTTGTTTTATATCAGGCTATCATTTCAAGTTTTACATTTAGTTTGAATCTTTTCAAAACGTCTAGATATCTTTTAAAATTACTCAAATTTCGCCTACAAATAATAATTGTTCAATTGTTATTTATACATCCAAATTGTATAAAGAAATTTTCAAAAACTTCAGATTTTTAAATAAAATTTTGAAGCTTTCCAAGGATGTTTAAACTATTTAAAAATAAAATAATTGAATTTCTAATTTAAGGAGTGTTCAGTTAAAATTTTTTCAATATTTAATGTTTCTAGCTTAAAATTATATAATTTTGAACATTTTAAAGTCCATGGATTGATTTTTTAATTTAGAACATTGAAAATGATAACGTCGCTTTATATTTTTTTACATTGAAACATTTAGTACCTTCAATTTTATACGCGTAAATTATTGATCATTTGAATACAACATTTTCTAATTGAAAACTTTAAAAATTTAAATTTTAAAAGTTCCAAATTCAACAGTAATTTGAATTTTTGACATCTCTGGTTTTTATGAAATACAGCATTTTCCTAGTATTTTTTTAGGAATCATCTTGAATGGATTTTTTTTCGCTTACTCTATAATTTAAGAATAGGAGAAACCAAACTAAAGTAGATAATGATTTACAGTAGATAATCTTAATTAACTAGAAAACTGGCAAAAAAAATTTCTTTATTTTTGTTATCACAACATTTCAGCAAGGATACTATATTTCTTGACGAAGTTTCATTTAAATTTTATAACTAATTACTTTGCAAGAGCGAAAAATTAATTTTTAAACTCTAAACAAAATGTCGCCTTTTCATTATTTTTTGTATGACATGTTTATACATTAGAATCAAAGCTTGAAGTTTAAGGGACAATATTTATTGATACAAAGTATCCTTTCTGTATTATTTATAAGCATTTTAGGGCTTTTAATTCGACATTACATTTTCCAACAGTAGATAACCAACAGCAAATAATTTGCAAAATTTCGAAAAATGTCGCTTTCGAAATTGGCAGCTCTGCAACTCCTTCGCATTTGCCTTAAGTTCAAGGTCTTGTTTGTTTACTTTGATTTGTGAAGTTTTCAAATTTAACTTGTTCAAAAAAATAAACCAAGAAAATGGTGTAAATCATTAGTTATTAAAAATCCTATAAATTTTACTTGAGTTAAGGATTCTTTCGGAAAAGATATCATTTTTAAGATTAAGGTGCGTATTTATTTTGCACTTATCTGCATCACAAGTCAGGTTAACTGGTACGAAGATCAAATACCTCGTCTCAATCGAACCAATCTCATGGAATATCAGAGATAAAAATAATCATAGTTTCAACTAATATTGACTAAAAACTGACTTTAATTGTAAGTATACTAATGATAAATAATAATTATCGATAATTAAGTATACTGTCATACCCAGGAGAAATATCAGAAACGATTGATATTGATGGATAGAGATGTCAAAATTTACCGCGTCTAATAAAAATATTTGATACAGCTGACTGGCTAATTTCGTGATATATTGTCTATAGAAATATTTAATTAAATATGTAAGCTTTATTTAAAAAAGAAAATTTTATTTTTGGAAACTGATGCAGTTAAATATTGTTGATTTTTGTCCTATCTACTGTAGGGTAGTTTCCCCTACTATTCAGGGAATGTATTGAATTTACAATAAAAAATTTAAAATAGTAAAAGTGTGGCAAAATGGGAAAAATTTTGAATGAGAGTGCTCGAGTATAATGGCCGTGCCTGGTGACCCGTGGTGCAAACTAAACCCACCGGAGAAAGTTGCTGGGACTTTCTCGCTGGCTCCTGCACTCGGCGATGCAGTCGCTTAAATAGTCCGATAATATATATGTTTATGTATGTATATATGTACGTATGCATTCATCTGTTTGAGTATCGGTGTGTTGTGTGTTGTGTGTATCGCAGGCAACTCTCCTTTATGGTGTGCCATTAAATTTTTGAAAAATCGCAGAAAACCTGTCCCACTTTCAGAGCAAATAGAGCAAATGAAAGAAAATCGAGAGCAATTTATTAATTAATAATAAAATAAGAATTTTATAGCGATTAATATAAATTTCTTGTAGTTTATCAAGATTAATTTTTTTTGTTGGTATTTTTTCTATTTTTTTTTTCTATTTGGAAAACAGGGAAATCATAAAGGATGCAGTGGACAATAATTTGTTCTTTTCTGCGCAAAATTTCCTCAGTTCTACCCTTTCCTTTTTTGGCTGAAAATTAATTCTTTTTGGTTGAAAAGTTTATAATAATATTTTTAATTGAGAATTTATATTATTTGGTTGCAAATTCAAAACTTTTGTTGGAAATTTATCCTCTTTGGTTAAAAATTAAAATCTCAACAATTGGTTGATTTCTTTTTTTTTCTTGTCTGCAACATCTTTTTACGTAAAAAATTATTCGTCTTTTCGATTTAATAATTAAACTCTTGGTAGAAACTTTATCTTTTTTGTTGTTGTTGTTGAAAATGGAACTGTTTCTATGGAAACTAACCTGGTTTACTTGAGGATATAACCTGTTTTGGTTGAATTAATTTTTTATAAATTAATTTTGTTGATTAACTATTTAACTGATTTGTTGGAAAACCTTATTTTTGTGTGAAAATTATTTTTTCTAACTAGAAATTGACCTTTTCCATTTTTGTCTAAAAATTGATCATTTTTAGTGGAAACCCCTACAATTTGGTTGCAAGTCGATGTATTTGATAGAAAATACCTCTTTTCGGTGAAAAATTAGCCTTCTTGGTAAAAATTAATTCTTTTTGGTTAATAATGAACTTTTCTGTTAAAATTTCGTATTTCCGGATTAAAAATTCATCAATTCTTCTGCGTAAAAATGCAACTGTTTGTCTAAACATTTATTTAGTAGAACATTTATTTTTAATTTTTATATTGAACAATTTTAGAATTAAAAAAATTTCTGCTTGAAATATAAGCGGTTACATTTTTTGTTAAAAATGGTATCTTTTCCAGTGGAAAATTCATGTCCCGGAAGATGGAATTACAACATTGTCATATCCATGCGGGCATAATGCCATAATTTAGTGTTTATTTAGTGCTAATTTATGCTGCAGAAAAAAAATGTGCCCGGTAACTTTGGTCAAAAACATGTAGTAATGCTAGCTTCAGCTGAAGCCACAACTCCGGTATGCGAAACTCGGAAACAATTAGTGGTATCAAACTCTCATTTGCGCAGGAATTTAGTGCTAATTAAGTTCTCTGGATTTATGATATGCAAAAAATCCGGGCACTTTTTTTTACCAAAAACGTGTGGAAATGCTGGCTTCAGGTGACTCGGGTAAGTGAAACTCGGAATCCGTTAGTGGTATCAAATTCTTCTTTGCACAGAAATTGAGTGCTAATTAAGTTATCTGGATTTGTGTTACTCAAAAAATCCAGGCACTTTTTTTAACCAAAATCATGTAGTAATGCTGGCTACAGGTGACACTGGCATAATAAAAGTTGGGAACTATTATTAGTATCAAATTCTCTTTTGCACAGGAATTTATAGCTAATTCAATGCTAATAAATGCTGCAAAAAAATATTTGTGCCAGATAATATTGCTCAAAGCCATGGCTGGCTTCGGAGTAACCTGACCCCAGCATTACTACACATTTTTTGTAAAAAAAAATACCCGAATTTTTTGCATAGCACAATTCCAGAACACTTAATTAGCGCTAAATTCCTGCGCCAAGGAGAACTCGATATGATGAATAGTTTCCTTCATATACCATTAGTACATGTTTCTGACCAAAATTATCGGGCACATAATTTATTGTTTGTAGAATACATTAGCACATAATTAGCAATAAATTCCTTGCGCAAAGAAGAATCGGATGCCGACAAGTTTTTGAGTTTCATGTGGAACAAATACAGAGCACTTAATTAGCACAAAATTCTTGCGCAAAGAAGAATTTGATACCATTAATAGTTTCCGAGTTTTACAACACCTGAGTCATCTGAAGCCAGCATTACTACGTGTTTTTGGTTTAAGAAAAAAGTGCCCGGCTTTTTTGCATAGCACAAATCCAGAGCACTTAATTTAGCACTAAACTCCTGCGCAAAGGAGAATTTGATACCACTAATAGATTCCGAGTTTTGCATACCAGAGTTACCCGAAGCCAGCATTACTACACGTTTTAGGAAAAAAGTGCCCGGATTTTTTGCATAGCATAAATCTAGCGCACTTAATTAGCACTAAATTCCTGCGCAAAGGAGAATTTGATACCACTAATAGTTTCCGAGTTTCGCATACCCGAGTTACCTGAAGCCAGCATTACCACACATTTTTTGGTTTAAAAAAAAGTGCCCGGATGTTTTGCAAAGCACAAATCCAGAGCACTTAATTTAGCACTAAATTCCTGCGCAAAGGAGAATTTGATACTACTAATAGTTTCCGAGTTTCGCATACCCGAGTTACCTGAAGCCAGCATTACCACACATTTTTTGGTTTAAAAAAAAGTGCCCGGATGTTTTGCAAAGCACAAGTCCAGAGCACTTAATTTAGCACTAAATTCCTGCGCAAAGGAGAATTTGATACCACTAATAGTTTCCGAGTTTCGCATACCAGAGTTACCTGAAGCCAGCATTACTACAGGTTTTTGGAGAAAAATGTGCCCGGATTTTTTACATAGCACAAATCCAGAGTACTTAATTAGCACTAAATTCCTGCGAAAAGGAAAATTTGATACCACTTATAGTTTCCGAGTTTCGCATACCCGAGTTACCTGAAGCCAGCATTACCACACATTTTTTGGTTTAAAAAAAAGTGCCCGGATGTTTTACAAAGCACAAATCCAGAGCATATAATTTAGCACTAAATTCCTGCGCAAAGGAGAATTTGATACTACTAATAGTTTCCGAGTTTCGCATACCCGAGTCATCTGAAGCCATCATTACCACACATTTTTTGGTTTAAAAAAAAGTGCCCAGATGTTTTGTATAGCACAAATCCAGAGTACTTAATTAGCACTAAATTCCTGCGAAAAGGAAAATTTGATACCACTAATAGTTTCCGAGTTTCGCATACCCGAGGTACCTGAAGCCAGCATTACCACACATTTTTTGGTTTAAAAAAAAGTGCCCGGATGTTTTGCAAAGCACAAATCCAGAGCACTTAATTTAGCACTAAATTCCTGCGCAAAGGAGAATTTGATACCACTAATAGTTTCCGAGTTTCGCATACCAGAGTTACCTGAAGCCAGCATTACTACAGGTTTTTGGAGAAAAATGTGCCCGGATTTTTTGCATAACACAAATCCAGAGTACTTAATTAGCACTAAATTCCTGCGAAAAGGAAAATTTGATACCACTAATAGTTTCCGAGTTTCGCATACCGGAGTTACCTGAAGCTAGCATTACCACACATTTTTTGGTTTAAAAAAAAGTGCCCGGATATTTTGCAAAGCACAAATCCAGAGCACTTAATTTAGCACTAAATTCCTGCGCAAAGGAGAATTTGATACCACTAATAGTTTCCGAGTTTCGCATACCAGAGTTACCTGAAGACAGCATTACTACACATTTTTTGGTTTAAAAAAAAGTGCCCGGATATTTTGCAAAGCACAAATCCAGAGCACTTAATTTAGCACTTAATTCCTGCGAAAAGGAGAATTTGATACCACTAATAGTTTCCGAGTTTCGCATGCCAGAGTTACCTGAAGCCAGCATTACCACACATTTTTTGGTTTAAAAAAAAGTGCCCGGATATTTTGCAAAGCACAAATCCAGAGCACTTAATTTATCACTAAATTCCTCCGCAAAGGAGAATTTGATACTACTAATAGTTTCCGAGTTTCGCATACCCGAGTTACCTGAAGCCAGCATTACCACACTTTTTTTGGTTTAAAAAAAAGTGCCCGGATGTTTTGCATAACACAAATCCAGAGCACTTAATTTAGCACTAAATTTCTGCGCAAAGGAGAATTTGATACTACTAATAGTTTCCGAGTTTCGCATACCAGAGTTACCTGAAGCCAGCATTACTACAGGTTTTTGGAGAAAAACGTGCCCGGATTTTTTGCAGAGCACAAATCCAGAGTACTTAAGTAGCACTTAATTCCTGCGAAAAGGAGAATTTGATACCACTAATAGTTTCCGAGTTTCGCATACCGGAGTTGTGGCTTCAGCTGAAGCTAGCATTACTACATGTTTTTGACCAAAATTACCGGGCACAAAATTTTTTTTCTGCAGCATAAATTAGCACTAGATTATGGCACAGTGCCCGCATCGATATGACAATGTTGTCTGTAAAAATGCCTGTTGGATAAAAATTCAACCACTTTGGTAGAAAATTCGACTATTTGGTTAAAAATAAACTTTTTTTGTTTGAAAATTTTTCTTTTTGATTTGAAAATTTAACTAATTTGTTGATTGTTAAACTACTTTGTAAAAAATTAAATCATTTTGTTCAGGATTCATTGTTTGGTTGAAAATTAAGCTTTTGGTTGAAATCTAATTTCCCGGTTCAAATATCCTTTTTTTAACTTTAAAATTTAACAGTTTTGTTAGAAAAATCAAGTTTTTTGTAACACAATTCAACTTTTTTGTTGAAAATTTTTAATTTGAAAAACCAACTATTTTGTTGATTTTTAAACTACTGTGTTAAAAATTAATTTATTTGATTTAAAATTATGCTTTTAGTTGAAATTTCAAGTAATTGGCTGAAAAATTAATTTTTTGTGAAAGATTCTTTATTTGGTTGAATATTTAACTATTTTTTTGAACATAGTTTTGTTTTTGTATAAAAAGTGATTGTTTACACCGAAGATTTAACTATTCCATTTTCGGGCTTAAAACGCAACTGTTCTCCTTTTTAGCTTCAAAGTTCAACAATTTTGTCAGAAAATTCAATTATTTTGTTGTAAACTGGCCTTTTTGTATGAAAATTTAACTTCTTGTTTTATAGTTAAACTGTTTTGTTAAAAATGATTATTTTTTTAATTAAAAATCAATTGTTTCAACTAAAAATTCAACTACTCCAGTTTTGGTGGAAAGTGCAACAGTGTAATTGAGATTTCATTTATTTATGTTGAAAATTTAACTATTTAGACTTTTTGAAATAGATATAATTGAAATATATATGGTGAATAATAGTAAGTATTTGATATTATCCACGTGGAGAGTAATTAATTTGAATTACGTTTGTAGAGTCCATTCAAAATTTATATACAAAATTGATGAAATACTTTTAGAGACACGTCATTCATCAAGAAAATAAAAATATCCTGTTTAATAATTCTTTTTTTAAACAAAATTATTTAAATTCCTCGCGCTTTAAACAAATGATGTGCCTGACGCACCGTTGACATTGAACTCAACTTTAGGAAACGTATTATAATTTATAAAAGGAATCAAATTGTTGCAAAATTTTCGAACTTATTTACAAACTCACTAACGTAGAATGACTTTTTAATTGCGCAAGAGCGAAAAACCGTTATCTTGTTTTGGATCTCTAGATGAGACAAATTTTGCAATATTTTAATATTTAATATTTAATTTATTAAGAAAAAGAAAACTTTTTTTATTTCCTTATTTTTAATTACATACAATTTATGAATAAGAAAATAATAAAGCAGTGGACCTGCAAAATACAAAGTGATATGTACCATATAATTATGGCTCTTATTAATTTCATCTTTTCACATGCAGTTTTTATTTAAATATATTTAATTCATCGTAAAAAAATCAGTGGAGGAAACGGGAAACTTATTGTTTATATATATTTTACTAAAAAATTACTAATACATATTTCTTCTTTTTTTCTTTCTCTAATTCAATTTTGATATTAAATCAAGAGGCATTGGGAACAAATCACTCGCAAATAGAAAATATGTTTTTAAAATTCTAAGTTATCACAAATAATAATAAATAATTTTCCGAATGAACTATTTATCAAGGCAGATTTGAATTTGAATATTTGAATTTGATTAGAATTTTCTGTAACTATTTGATTAAATTTGCAATATTTTCGCTAATCGTGAATAGCGACTGGAAAACCTTTTGTGGTTCAAAATTCAACTATTTAGTTGAAAATTTAACTACTTTTTTAAATATTCAGTTTCTTCGTTGATGATTCATTATTTTAGTTTAAATTTCATTTCTGGTTAAAAATTTAACTACTTTGTTGAAAATTCAATTAAAAACTAAAATATTTGCTTGCAAATTCTTGTATTTTGTTGAAAATTATTCTTTTTGGTTGAAAACTCTTTTTATTAGTTAAAAATTAGTTTTTTTTAAAGTGAAAATTCATTTTTTTAATTACGAATGTAACTAACAAATTTTTTTATGGACATTTAATTCTTTGGTGCGAAATTCATTCATTTGTTTGAAAAGTTCAACTATTTCTTTGAAAATATATTGTATTGACTGAAAAACTTGTTTCTCCAATTGGAAAATAAACTATTCTATTTTCTAATAAAAAATTAATATTTTCAGTTGAAATTTCATTTCTTTAGTTGAAAATTAGTTTTTTCTATTGAACATTAATTTTTTAATCTAAAAATGTAGGTTTGACATTTTTCGTCAATTTTTTCATAGGCGTTTAGTGTATTTGGATAAAAAATTATTCTATTTTTTGTTGAAAAAAAATCTTTTTTTAGATGCAAATTCATCTATTTGCTTAAAAATTATTTGTTTGATTAAAAATGCATTATTTTAGTTAAAAGTTGAAAAAATGTTGTTAAAAATTCGTTCTTTTATTTTTGTGAAAAATAATTTTTTTACTAAAAATGTAGCTGTTGCGTTTTTTCTAGAAAATTCATCTATTTCAGTCAAAAATGCACTTATTTGATTAAAAACTCTTCTTTTTATTTGAAACTTAAAAGTAATTCGATGGAAATATCAACTGTGTCTTACAGTTTTGTCGGGAATTAATTTTTTTTATCAAAGATTCATCACTTTGGTTAAAATTTTAACTAATTTGATGAAAAATTTATTTTTCTGGGTCGGAATTTAATTATGTTCATTAAAAATGTCACTGCTCTTCGAATGAAACGCAATTCTTAATTATTTGTGTGAATTAGGCAACATTCCTTTCTTAGAGTTTTTCAAATTACCCAATCGCCAATAGAAAATTTCCACTATTTGTAATTTGAAGTTCATGCTTTTGGTAGAAACTTTATCTTTTTTTGTTAAAAGCTAATTTTTTTATTTTAAAAGCCTGATAGAATATTTTTGATTTAGAATTCATCCCTTTTCGTTAAAAATTATATTTTTTACATTCTCAACATATAGATAAAATGTCTTGGTTGTGTGTGATTTTGACCCTATCCAATTTTCTTCAATTCTCGACGTTTTGAGACCCCCTTGAGTCAGAAAAGTAAGTTTTACGAAAAATGTCTGTCGGGCTGTCTGTCGACGACACGATAACTTCCGAAGGAATTTTTACATTCTCATCAGAGAAGGTAATTTGTGAAAAATTTGACTCCCCCCCCCCCAGTTTTGGTCAAATGTCCACATTTTGAGACCCCCTAAATCCGAAAAACAGGTTTTTGCAAATATGTCTGTCTGTGTCTCTAGATTATTAGTTAGTCAGCCCGATAAGTTTCGAAAGAATTGACAGATTGGATTGGCCTTTGCTATACTCTTTTAGTGCCCTAAACTAAAGGTCAAATTTATTAGCCAGCCATTTTGGATAAAAATTCAAAAAGTGAGCGTATTTTGAAAATTTTTGAGTCCACTTTTTTCAAGATTCAAAAATTCTCTGTACAATTATTTATGCATAGTACTCAAAAAGACAAACAATTTCTCCTAATAACTGTTTGGATAAAACCAAAATTTACCAGAGTTATAGTATTTACAAAATTCAAAAAAACTAATAAGATTTCTGAGAGAGTTGTCTAACCTGATTTTTGAATTAGATTTTCAATTTTTTTTTATAAGTAACCAAATATGACGAAGAAAATGAACATTTTATTCGATTTGACGTTTCCGGTGCTCGTCAATAACAGGAAAATTGTTGAGATCGCCTAAGTTGCATAGAGTAATATTAGTTTAAGATGTTTCAATATTAGACAATGAACAAGAACAAATTTTATAAACAAATTATTCATTGAGAAAATGTCTTCTACGATTTTCCATAATTATACGTTTTTTCTAGTTATGTTGTAGGAAATTTGAATGGAAACAATATTCTATCAAAAAAATTTCTTTTAAGATTATAATTGTTTATATTATAAACAAATTTAATAAACAAATGCATTAATCAGACATTTGTGGACAGAAAAAATTGTTTTTTTTCTATTTCAACTTTTTTAATTAGGAAGTTCATGATAACTTCAGAAAAATTCATAATTTTTGTATCAGTTTTTGTGTTTTTTTTTTTAAACAAATTTAATAAACAATTGCATTATTGGGGCATCTGTCGACGGAAAAATTCTTTTTTTTCGATGTCAGTCTCTGCAATTGGGAACTTAATGATGATTTTAGCAAAATTCGTAATTGTGTGATGAATTTTATATTTTTTTAAAAACAAATTTATTAAAAAAGTTGATATAGAAAAAACGAATTTTTCTGTAGACAAACGCGTGATTAATTCATTTGTTCTTTAAATTTGTTTAAAGAAATCATAAAATTTATCAACTTACAGTGAATGTTGCTGAAATTCTCATTAGGTTCCCAACTTTTTTTTATATCTTAAAAGCCTGATAGATTATTTTTAGTTCAAAATTTATACCTTTTCGTTAAATATTATATTTTTTTCATTAAAAATTCAACTGTTTGATTGAAAAGTCCGCTTGCATATTTTTGGTTCAGAATTCGTCTCTTCTGGTGAAAAATACAACGATTTTATTAAAAATTCTATTTTATTTAAAATTTGATGATTTTGTTAAAAATTTAATTATTTTATTGAAAATTCAACTATTTTGTAAAAATGTTCTCTTTTTTGGTTGAAAATTCAACTTGTTTGCTCAACGTTCCTTTTTTATATGGAAAATTTGTCCTGTGGATTAAGAGTTCATCTTTCTGGGTTGAAAATTCATCTGTATTTTTGTAAATGAAACCTTTTTGTTGAAAATTTAACGTCTTCGGAAAAATTTATTTTCTTGGCTTCAAAATTCAACTATTAGGTCGAAAATGCATCTTACTTGTTTGAAATTTACAATTTCGGTTAAAAATTTATTTATTCGGAAATCAGTTTATAAAACATTCGATTTCTTAGCATTTCAATTGAACTCTTCTTGAAAATTTATTTATGTTGGTAACAAATCTTTTTGAATCGAAAATTAATTTTGTTGTTAAAAATTCAACTGTCTTCTAACAAATTAATCTCTTTGGCTTGACAATTTTTGAAACATTGTATTCGCTTGGCTGAAAAACTCAACTCTTGTTAAAAATTGAACTATTTTTATATACAATCTTTTATGGTTTAAAATTCTTATTTGACTTGAAACTTCAAAACGTTCTTTTATTTTTTTCTGGTTTAACAAATATGTTTGAAAATTCAATTATTTGGTTGGAAATGAACATTTTTGTTAGAAATTCATAATGTCGGTTAGAAAATCTGACTGCTTTGTAGAAAATTTATATTTTTGTTGAATATTCAATCCTGATAGAAAATTCAAATATTACAATATTACAATTTGGTTTTCATTTTTTTTTTTTACTTTTGAGGTGTTTGGTATTTGATTGGAACTGAACTTTATTGTTAAAAATTTAAATTTTTGGGTGTAAAATCTTACTAATTTGTAGAAAATTCATTATTTGGTTGAACATTTATCTCTGATTGAAAATTCCACTATTTTGTGGAAAACCCATTTTTCCAGTTGAAAACTAATTTTTTAACTGAGAATTCCACTGTTTGATTGAAAATTTGTCTTTTTTTATAGAAAAATAATCTTTTTTTGGTGGAAAATTCAACTATTTTGGTGGATGATTGATCTGTTTGGTTAAAAATGTGTCTTTTCGGTTTGAGAATTCACTGTTTTTGTTTTTTAATTATTTTTTGAACTGATAATCCCACTATTTATTTGGAAATCCAATTTCTCTGTTGAAAAATCGTCTTTTTATCAAAAAATAATTTTCTTGGTGAAAAATGTATCTTTTAGCTTGGAAATTTAATTAATTGGTTGAAAATTCGTCTTTTAAGACAGACAATTAATCTTCTGGGTTGAAAATTTATGTTTTGCTTTGAAATTTCAACAACTTGCTTTAAATATTTTTGGCTTTAAGGTTTAAATATTTTGTTATCGATTAAAGTTTAATCTTTTTGTTCGAAGTTCACTTTTTAGAGTTTCAAAGTCAACGGTTTTCTAAATCTAAAACATTCAACTGCTTAGCTTGAAAACTGAACTCTTTTGTCGAAAGTACATCTATTTTGGTGGAAAATTCAACTGTTTTGTTGAAAATGCAATATATTTTGACTTGAAATCTTATTATTATTATTATTATTATTATTATTATTATTACACCATTAAGCCATTTCCCTTTCGGGGTAGGCGTGACTCACTCGGCAGGGGAAAGGAGTAGTGTG